>NC_080167.1:74489093-74789093 GCF_950295315.1 Erinaceus europaeus
GGATGAATGGTTTACAGTCAACAGTCACATGTAATAGTGGGCAAGGGGGGTAATTTTTCCCACTTTCCCTATATTTCTGTACATCACTTGTAACTTTCTTATTAAGGAGAAGGAAACAGTCATAAATTGATAGAGCAGGCCATAAGCAGGGAGAGACAGAGAGACAGTTGCAGCTCTGATTTGCCACTAGCCCAGCTTTTCCTTAGCTGGGTAAGTGGTGACCAGGGGCTCAAAATGAGGTCCTGGGCGTCCACATAGTTCTCTGGCATTCTTGCTTAGCCAGAATCTGGGCTAGCTGGCTTTCCATGACCAGCTAGGTTCTTTGTACATAAGTTGCACTCGGGGTTGGCTACCTTGACACCCATGCTCTGAGACTACTACAGGTGAGCTCTGAGCACACAGAGACACACACAGTCAGACAGACAGACAGACACACACACATTACTGACAGGTCTGGTAGTACAGAATATGGTGAAAGCTGGGGCTGTTTGGGGTCTGTGGGCATGAGAGCTGCTGCCTTACAATCTCTACAAGCCAGGTTTGAACCTGTCATTAATGAACACAGTGTAGGAGGTTTTTGAATTCTGGTCTCTTTCCATCTCATCTATTTCTCTTCTCGCCTTCTCTGTCTCTAACTCTCACATGCTCTCACACACGCTGTCTTCAATCATTAATATTTTACTTATATACTTTTTTTACTGGCAGGCCCAGATATACAAAGAGAGTTACCAGAGAACTGCTGATCTCTGGCTTGTTGTGTTGGCGATTTCACCTAGGCTACTGGAACCTCAGTTTGTAAGTCTTTCTGACACAAGCCATATTCTGTCTCCTCATTTCCATGCCAGTATCACTCAGTGTTTATAATAAATATATATATACATATATATACACATATATATTTATATATCTGTCATTTTTAGAATTGTCGAACTATGTATTTGACCTTAATTCAGAATTACCACATTTATAACAGCCTAGTTTTTCAGAAATAATGGCCATATTGTTGGAGCAGCATTCAATACATATATAAATAATAGAACCTTCCAGTAGCATTTCTAATCGTTTTTCTATCAGCATCCTTATTGTAATTATCCTAGCCCAGAACTTCCCTTCTTTTTCTAGTGTAAGCTTCAATACATATGTGTTTGTTTTCTTTCTCCGGCAATCTTAATTTCCCTGAACCATGATGTGTTAGGGAATTTTTGTAGCAGCCCTCCGTTTCTCAGCAGATGGATTCTATGTTTCTGCTGTAATCAGGTCTTCTTTTGGTTTTTGTTTTTATTTATTTTTTTATTTTTTCAAGTCCTCCTACTTCATCCCCATTTATTTGCATATTTATTTATTTAGTCAGGTATCACATATGGGGTCATTTCTTCTGCTTGATAGATTTTCTCCTATAATTGAAGGGAACTTTTGAAGCACAATACATTTCCTGGAGCAAATAGTACAAACATATGGAGAAGGCTTGGGTTCTCTGGGGTCTGTAGGCATTAGAGCTGCTGTCTTACAGTCTCTACAACCCAGGTTTGAACCTGTCATGAATCAACAAAATCTAGGGGGCTTTGACTTCTGGTCTATTTCCAACTCTTCTATTTCTCTTCTCACCTTCTCTGTCTCTGACTCTCACAGGCTCTCACTCACTCTGTCTGCACTCAGTCATATTTTACTTATATCCTTATTTTATTGACAGGCCCAGATATACAAAGTGAGTTGCGAGCGCACTGCTGAGCTCTGGCTTTTTTGTTGGTGTTTTCACCTAGGCTACTTGAGCCGCAGCTTTGTAAGTCTCTCTGACACAAGCCATATTCTGTCTCCTCATATCCAAGGCAGTCTCTCAGACTTTATAATAAAGATGTGCATATATATATATATGCATATATATATGCATATATATATATCTGTCATTTTTGGAATTGTCAACCTATGTAATTGATCTTAATCAGAATTAACACATTTATAACAGCTTCCTTTTTCATTAATAATTGTCCACATAGCTGGAGCAGGATTAAATACAATTATAAATAATAGAACCTTCCAGTAGCATTTCTAATAGTACAGAACTTGCCTCCTTTCTCTAGTGTAAGCTTCAAGATATGAGTTTCTTTTCATTCTCCTGAAATCTTAATTTCACTGGACTCTGAAGTGTCTCAGAATTTTTGAAGCAGCCATCTGTTTCTCAGCAGATGGTTTCTATGTTTCTGCTGTAATCAGGTCTTCTTGTGGTTTTTGTTTTCATTATTTTTTATTTTTTTCAATTCCTCCTAGATCATCCCCATTTATTTTCATATTTATTTATTTATTTATTTAGTCCTATATAACATGAAAGGTCATTACTTCTGCTTGATAAATATTTCTTATAATTTAAGGGAAGTTTATACTCACAATACATTTCCTGTCGTAAATAGTACACACATATGGTGAAGGATTGGGTTGTCTGGGGTCTGTGGACATGAGACTGCTGCCTTACAATCTCTACAACCCAGGTTTGAACCTGTCATGTATGAACACAGTGTGTGAATTTTTTGACTTCTGGTCTATTTCCAACTCTTCTATTTCTCTTCTTGCCTTCTCTGTCTCTGACTCTCACAGGCTCTCACTCACTCTGTCTGCACTCGTTAATATTTTACTCATATATTATTTTACTGACAGGCCCAGATATACAAAGAGAGTCACCAGGGCACTGCTGAGCTCTGGCTTGTTTTGTTGGCGATTTCACCTAGGTTACTGGAGCCTCAGCTTTGTAAGTCTCTCTGGCACAAGCCATACTCTGTCTCCTCATAGCCATGCCAGTATACCTCATAGTTTATAATAAAGAAACACATACATATATGTACATATATATATCAGTCATTTTTAGAATTGTTGACCTTTTTATTTGATCTTAATGCAGAATTACCACATTTATAACAGCCTTTTTATTCATAAATAATTGGTCACATAGTTGGAGCAGGTTTCAGTACAATTATAAATTATAAACCTTCCCGGAGCATTTCCAATAGCCTTTCTATCAGTATCCTTATTGTTATTATCACAGCACAGACCTTGCTTCCAACTTCTAGTGTAAGTTTCAATATGTATGTGTTTCTTTTCATTCACGTGAATTCTTAATTTGCCTGGACCCTGAATTGTTGGGGAATTTTTGAAGCAGCTCTCTGTTTCTCAGCAGACATTTTCTATATTTCTGCTGTAATCACGTCTTCCTGTGGTTTTTGTTTTTATTTTTTATTTTTTTCAAATCCTCCTAGATCATCCCCTTATATTTTCATATTTATTTATATATTTATTCCGATATCACATGAGGGGTCATTTGTTCTGCCTGATAGATTTTCTCTTATAATTTAAGGGAACTTTGGACACACAATACATTTCCTTTTACAGATACTACACACTACTACAACTACTACTGCACTGTTTTTGACAGTGACATCCAATGCACAATGGATTAGTATTGCATGGCTCTAATAAATGTTCCCTATTTAACCTACAAACTTTTTAACCTCACAAATATTTATTCTGTTCTTTCTTGGGGGATGAATGGTTTACAGTCAACAGTTACATGTAATAGTGGCTACGGGGTTGATTTTTCCAATTTCCCAGTATTTCTGTACATCATTTGTAACTTTCTTATTGAGGAGAAGGAAACAGTCATAAATTGAGAGAGCAGGGCCCAAGCAGGGAGAGAGACAGAGAGACCGCTGCAGCTCTGATTTCCCACTAGCCCTGCTTTTCCCTAGCTGGGTAAGTGGTGACCAGGGGCTCAAAATGAGGTCCTGGGCGTCCACATAGTTCTCTGGCATTTTTGCTTAGCCAGAAACTGGGCTAGCTGGCTTTCCCTGACCAGCTAGGTTCTCTGTACATAAGTTGCAGGTGAGGCTGGCTACCTTCCTACCCATGCTCTGAGACTACTACAAGTGAGCTCTGAGCACACACAGACACACACAGACAGACACACACACACAGACACACACACACATTAGTGTCAGGTCTGGTAGTACAGCATATGGTGAAGGCTGGGGCTGTCTGGGATCTGTGGGCATGAGAGCTGCTACCTTACAATCTCTACAAGCCAGGTTTGAACCTGTCATTAATGAACACAGTGTAGGAGGTTTTTGAATTCTGGTGTCTTTTCAACTCTTCTATTTCACTTCTCGACTTCTCTGTCTCTGACTCTCACAGGCTCTCACTCACTCTGTCTGCACTCAGTAATATTTTACTTATATCCTTATTTTATTGACAGGCCCAGATATACAAAGAGAGTAGCCAGAGCACTGCTGAGCTCTTGCTTTTTTGTTGTGTTTTCACCTAGGCTACTTGAGCCTCAGCTTTGTAAGTCTATTTGACTCAAGCCATATTCTGTCTCCTCATATCCATGGCAGTATCTCTCAGACTTTATAATAAAGATATACATCCATATACATATGTAAATGTACATAAATGTGTATATATATATATATATATATATATATATATATATACATATATATATCTGTCATTTTTGGAATTGCCAACCTCTGTAATTGATCTTAATCAGAATTAACACATTTATAACAGCTTCTTTTTCATGAATAATTGGCCACATAGCTGGAGCAGGATTCAATACAATTATAAATAATAGAACCTTCCAGTAGCATTTCTAATAGCATTTCTATCAGCAACCTTATTGAAATTATCATAGTACAGAACTTGCCTTCTTTCTCTAGTGTAAGCTTCAGTACATATGAGTTTCTTTTCATTCTCCTGAAATCTTAATTTCCCAGGACTCTGAAGTGTCTCGGAATTTTTCAAGCAGCCCTCTGTTTCTCAGCAGATGGTTTCTATGTTTGTGCTGTAATCAGTTCTTTCTTTGCTTTATTTTTTATTTTTTTTCAAATCCTCCTCGATCATCCCCTTTATTTGCATATTTATTGATTGATTTAGTCCTATATTCAATGAGAGGACATTTCTTCTGCTTGGTAAATTTTTCTCTTATACTTGAAGGGAAGTTTACACTGACAATACATTTCCTGTCATAAATACTATACACATATGGTTAAGGCTGGGGTTGTCTGGGGTCTGTGGACAAGTGACTGCTGCCTTACAATCTCTACAACCCAGGATTAAAACTGTCATGTATGAATACAGTGTGGGAGGTTTTTGACTTCTAGTCTCTTTCCAACTCTTCTCTTTCTCTTCTTGCCTTCTATGTCTCTGACTATCACAGGCTCTCCCTCACTCAGTCTGCACACATTAATATTTTACTTATATATTATTTTACTGCCAGGCCCAGATATACAAAGAGAGTCACCAGGGCACTGCTGAGCTCTGGCTTGTTTTGTTGGCGATTTCACCTAGTTTTCTGGAGCCTCAGGTTTGTAAGTCTCTCTGACACAGGCCATACTCTGTCTCCTCATAGTCATGCCAGCATACCTCATAGTTTATAATCAAGAAACACATACATATATGTACATATATATACATATATATATCAGTCATTATATATATCATGCCTGTGCCTCAATGGATGTGTGTGTGACTGTGACAGTGTGTGTTTGTGTGTGTTTGTGTGTGTTTGTGTATGTGTGAGTGTGTGATGGTGGTAGAGAGTGAAAGAACAACAGAATCACTGTGGCACAGGTGATTTTGTGCAAAACACAAGGCACATTCTGATTAACAGCTCAATATTGACACCATTGTAGCTCTCCTTGGCCCTTGGTCGCTTTTCTTTTTTTCAGATCTAAAGACACTGAAGAGGGAGAGGATTTTGCCCTGAGGTTTTTACTGGGAACTAGCAGCTACCCTGTGTGTGTTGACTGACTAGGAGAATTGTGGTGCCTGTCCATGTGGAGAGTCTCCTGGATGAGTTCTTTCTCCAGCCTTTTTCGCTCAGTCCCGTTGGAGCTGCATATAGCTAATGATTTGGAGATTTTACTCCTTTGGACAATTCTTTTCCTGATGCACAGTTTCTCTCCAGGTTTTAGCAATCAATTGTTTGAATGTCATATCAAATCCATTGTAGAAAATGACTACATCATTCTCCCTCTCTCTCCCTCTCTCTCTCTCTCTCTTTCTCTCTCTCTCTCTCTCTCTCTCTCTCTCTCTCTATATATATATATATATATATATATATATATATATATATATATATATATATATGTAACATGTAGAGGTCTGAAAATATTTTTTAGCTAGAGACCTGAAAAGCTCTGGATTAGGTTAGTAATTCGGATACACCTGGCCTTTCTGAGCCACAGTCATGAGAGACATCTCACAGAGCCATTTGTATACCTCTTATCACTCTACACATCTCTCTCAGCTCAAACTACCACTGCCAAATCATCTACTTCCCTCTTCCTCTTGTTGTCCACCAAGTCTTATCCCAAAACTCTAAATCAATGAAGAAATAGACATAGTGCAGTTCCCTGCACACAGGACAGTCTGAGGCTGGAACAGGGCGATGCAATACGCCAGCCTGCATCTTGGCTGGAGCATCACTAAGACTACTTCCAAATTGGTGACTGGAGGTCAGTTTTGGAGAGTGGGCTGCAGGTCAAGTGTTGCTTCTCAGAGTGGGCTAAGACCTACATGTTTGAAGTGTAACACTTCCTCACAAACATAAAATAACAATGCCACTTGTAAGAAGTATGCATGGGCATGGAGGGTTTGTCTTCAGTGCTCTGGCACTGATCAACACAGGGCCAGAATTTCAGTCCTTTTTTATCACTGTCATTCTGTCTCTCTGACTGTCTTTACATGCCTACTTCACTGGGCCCTTATTGGTAGTCATGCATCGTGATCTCGGACTTCCTGGTGTTGAAATTTTCCTTTCTTTGCCCTTTGGATTACTTAGTCTCCTGCATATGGCGTAGTACATTGGGGAACTGAGGAGACAGTGATCCTGCTGCAGGTAACAGGCATATGTCGATCTCCAGCTGCAGCAGTCCAGGCCCTCTGTACTTGACTCCCATTCTCCAGGGCCCTGAGGCTGACACTCAGCCTACATGCAGACCTCCTCAATTGCCAGCACCACACTTGTCCTTATTCCATGAGAGCCTAGATAAAGAGAAGTGAAACTCTATCCACCTGGCGCACACATTGTGCTTTCCCTCTATGTAAAGGAGCTGTGGTACTGATGGCCGCACCAGTGTCCAGATTTTCCAAGCAAAACGGAAGCTTCCAGGGTTCTGACAGAGGGTGTTTTGATGGGTGTGAAATATATTTTCCAAGGGCCTCATGGGGTTGCATATCCTTTTAAAACCTGAAGTTCTTTCTTGTATCTAGGGAATATTCTCACCTCTGGCCAGAAGGCCCTCCCAACTAGGAGCACAGCTATCCTGGGGTCAGGAGGTCTGCCAGCTTCCTAGCTCCTGGAGGGATACCTGAGGATGTCCTCAGGGATCAAGTGGTAACAGGTGTTTCCAATTGCCTTTATTAGCAACAGCCAGGCCCTCAGGTGAGGTCCGGGGCTGTGATCTCCACTGGAAGCTCTGAATTCAGCCAATGGAGGCATCCATCTTTCTTTTGTCTGTCCATAGCAAGGGCCCGGAGAGTTTGTGCTTCCTGCAAGCAGAGCGATTTTGTATGGGACACTGATGCATGCCTACTTCTGGGAATCTCTCTGAGTGTGATGTGAGGACACCAGGACACCATGATTAGGGATGTGTGGCCACAGGAGCAATTGCTTTAGCTGGAGCCAAAGGGTAGGTGTAAGGGATCGGGTTCATCCATTATTGTTTGGTCAAACACAGTTCCCATCTATGTTGAGACACAGCTCTTTCTGGATTCTTTCTGGCCGTGTATTCTGCTGTCCACTGAGAAGTGGATTGGGAGCCTGGAGGCTGAGTATGCAGCCAAACGTGACTGGACAGGGTCCTGCCCCTGAATTCTGAGGGGTGCCCCAGCTTCCCTCGTTGGCAGTGTTTGGATGATAGTGAGGCTTGAGATTGAATCGTGAACTCAGGAGAGTGAGACATGAGAGTCCCTTTGCATATGCATTCTTGCTTAGCCAGAATCTGGACTAGCTGGCTTTCCCTAACCAGCTAGGTTCTCTATACATAAGTTGCAGGTGAGGCTGGCTACCTTGCCACCCATGCTCTGAGACTACTATAGGTGAGTTCTGAGCACACACAGACACACACTGACAGACAGAGAGATAGACAGACACACACACACACACAAACATTTATATCAGGTCAGGTAGTACAGCATATGGTGAAGGCTGGGGCTGTCTGGGGTCTGTGGGCATGAGAGCTGCTACCTTACAATCTGTATAAGCCAGTTTTGAACCTGTCATCAATGAACACAGAGTAGTAGGTTTTTGAATTCTGGTCTCTTTCCAACTCATCTATTTCTCGTCTTGCCTTATCTGTCTCTAACTCTCACATGCTCTCACACTGTCTTCAATCATTAATATTTTACTTATATACTTAATTTACTGACAGGCCCAGATATACAAAGAGAGTTACCAGAGAACTGCTGAGCTCTGGCTTGTTGTGTTGGCGATTTCATCTAGGCTACTGGAGCCTCAGTTTGTAAGTTTTTCTGACACAAGCCATAATCTGTCTCCTCATTTCCATGACAGTATCACTCATAGTTTACAATAAAGTGATTTTCTTTTGCAAAACACTTGGTACATTCTGATTTACAGATCAATATTGACACCATTGTAGCTCTTTTTGGTCCTTGGTCACTTTTCTTCTTTTCAGATGTAAAAACACTGAAGAGGGAGAGGTTTTTGCCCTGAGTCTTGCATTGGCAACTACAAGACGCACTGTGTCTGTTGCCAGACTAGGAAACTTGTGGTGCCTGTGCAAGTATAGATTCTCCTTGATGAGTTCCTTCTCGAGCGTTTTTCACTCTGTCCCGTTGGAGCTGCATATAGCTAATGATTTTGAGATTTTACTCCTTTGGACAATTCTTTTCCTGATGCACAGTTTCTCTCCAGGTTTTAGCAATCAATTGTCTATATGTCATATCGAATCCATTGTAGAAAATGACTACATCAGTGTCTCTCTCTCTCATATATATAAATATATATATATATATATATATATATATATATATATATATATATAACATGTAGAGATCTGAAAATATTTTTAGCTAGAGACATGCACAGTTCTGGATTAGGGTAGTAATGCGGATACACCGGTCCCTTCTGAGCCATAGTCATGAGAAACATCTCACAGAGCCATTCCTATACCTCTTATCACTCTACAAATCTCTCTCAGCACAAACTACCGCTGCCAAATCATCTACTTCCCTCTTGCTCTTTTTGTCCACCGAGTCCTATCCCAAAACTGTAAATCAAAGAAGAAATAGACATAGTGCAGTTCCTTGCACACAGGAAGGCTGAGGCTGGATCAGGGAGATGAAATATGCCAGCCTGCATTTGGCTGGAGCATCACTAAAACTACTTCCAATTTGGAGAGGCATGGGCAATTTTGGAGAGTGGGCTGCAGGCCAAGTGTTGCTTCTCAGAATGGGCTAAGACCTAGGTGTTCTAAGTATAACCTTTCCTCACAAAGATAAAATAAGAATGCCACTTGTAAGAAGTATGCATGGGCATGGAGGATTTGTCTTCAGTGCTCTTGCATTGATCAACACAGGGCCAGAATTTCAGTCCTTTTCTGTCACTGTCATTGTGTCTCTCTGACTGTCTCTATGTGCCTTCTTCACTGGGCCCTTACTGGAAGTCAGTGCATGCATCGTGAACTCGGTATTCCTGGTTTTGAAATTTTCCTTTCTTTGCCCTTTGGATTATTTAATCTTGTGCATATGGCGTAGTACAGTGGGGAACTGTGGAGGCAGCGATCCTACTGCAGGTAACAGGCATGTGTCCATCACCAGCTGCAGCAGTCCAGGCCTTCTGTGCTTGACTCCCATTCTCCAGGGCCCTGAGGCTGACACTCAGCCTAAATGCAGCCCTGCTCACCTTCCTGCACAGCATCCTAGTCCTTATTCCATGAGAGCCCAGGTCAAGAGAAGTGAAACTCTATCCCCCTGGCACACACATTGTGCTTTCCCTCTATTGGGCTGAATGTAAAGGATCTGTGGTACTGATGGCCACACCTGTGTCCAGATTTTCCATGCAAAACGGAAGCTTCCAGGGTTCAGAATGAGGGTGTTTTGATGGCTGTGAAATGTCTTTTTCAAGTGCCTCATGGGGTTTCAAATACCTTTGGAACCTGAAGTTCTTTCTTGTATCTAGGGAATATTCTCAACTCTGACTAGAAGTCCTTCCCAACTAGGAGCACACCTGTCTTGGAGTCAGGAGGTGTGCCAGCCTGCTAGCTCCTGGAGGGATTCCTGAGTATGTCCTCAGGGCCCAAGTAGTAAGAGCTGTTTCCAATTGCCTGTATTAGCATCAGCCAGGCCTTTAGGTCAGGGGCGGGACTGTGATCTCCACTGGAAGCTCCTAATTCAGCCAATGGAGGCATCCATCTTCCTTTTGTCTCTCCATAGCAAGGGCCGGGGGAGTTTGTGCTTCCTGCAAGGAGAGCGACTTTTATGGGACACTCATGCATGCCTACTTCTGGGAATTTCTTGGAGTGTCATGAGTGGACACCAGTTCACCATGATAAGGGCTTCTGAGGCCACAGGAGCAATTGCCTTAGCCGTATCCAAAGAGGAGGTGTAAGGGTCCGGGTTCATCCACTAGTGTTTGGTGAAACACAGTTCTCATCTGTAGTGAAACACAGCTCTCTTTTGGTTCTTTCTGGGCTTGTAATCTGCTGCCCTTAGCAGTGGACTGAGAGCCTGGAGGCTGAGTAGGCAGCCAAACGTGACTGCCTACTCAGCCTCATGCCCCTGAATTCTAAGGAATGCGCCAGCGTCCCTCATTGGCAGTGTTTGGATGATCGTGAGGCATGGGATTGAATGGGGAACTCAGGAGAAGGAGACATGAGAGTCCCTTTGCATATACATTCTAGCTTAGCCAGAATCTGGGCTAGCTGGCTTGTCCTGACCAGCTAGATTCTCTGTACATAAGTTGCAGGTGAGGCTGGCTACCTTGACACCCATGCTCTGAGACTACTGTAGGTGAGCTCAGAGCAAACACAGACACACAGAGACAGACAGACAGACACACACACACATATTACTGTCAGGTCTGGTAGTACAGCTTATGGTGAAGGCTGGGGCTTTCTGGGGTCTGTGGACTTGAGAGCTGCTGCCTTTCAATCTCTAAAAGCCAGCTTAGAACCTGTAATCAATGAACACACTGTAGGAGGTTTTTGAATTATGGTCTCTTTCCAACTCATGTATTTCTCTTCTTGCCTTCTCTGTCTCTAACTATCACATGCTCTCATACACTCAGTCTTCACTCATGTATATTTTACTTATATACTTATTTTACTGACAGGCCCAGATATACAAAGAGTTACCAGAGCACTGCTGAGCTCTGGCGTGTTATGTTGGCAATTTCACCTAGGCTACTGGAGCATCAGTTTGTAAGTCTTTCTGACACAAGCCATATCTCTCAGCTCATTTCCATGCAAGTATCACTCAGAGTTTATAATAAAGAGATAGATACATATATATAAACATATATATTTATATATATGTCATTTTTTGAATTTTCTACCTATTGTATTTGACCTTAAATCAGAATTACCACATTTATAACAGCCTAGTTTTTCAGAAATAGTTGGCTATGTAGCTAGAGCAGTATTCAATACAATTATAAATAATAGAACCTTCCAGTAGCATTTCTAATCGTGTTTCTATCAGCATCCTTATTGTAATTATCATAGCCCAGAACTTCCCTCCTTTTTCTAGTGTAGGCTTCAATAAGTATGTGTTTGTTTTCTTTTTCCGGAAATCTTAATTTCCTTGCACCCTGAATTGTTAGGGAAATTTTGAAGCAGCCCTCTTTTTCTCAGCATATGGTTTCTATGTTTCTGCTGTAATCAGGTCTTCTTGTGTTTTTTATTTTATTATTTTTATTTTTTGAAGTCCTCCTAAATCATCCCCATTTATTTGCATATTTATTTATTCAGTCACGTATCACATGAGTGTCATTTCTTCTGTTTGATATATTTTCTCTTATAATTGAAGTGAACTCTTGATGCCCAATGCATTTCCTGGGGCAAATACTACACAAATATATTGAAGGCTTGGGATGTCTGGGGGTCTGTGGGCATTAGAGCTGCTGCCTTACAATCTCTGCAACACAGGTTTGAACCTGTCATGAATGAACACAGTCTAGGGGGTTTTTGACTTCTGGTCTATTTCCAACTCTTCTATTTCTTTTCTCTCCTTCTCTGTCTCTGACTCTCACAGGCTCTCACTCTGTCTGCACTCAGTAATATTTTACTTATATCATTATTTTATTGACAGGCCCAGATATACAAAGAGAGTTGCCAGAGCACTGCTGAGCTCTGGCTTGTTTTGTTGGTGATTTCACCTAGGCTACTGGAGCCTCAGCTTTGTAAGTCTCTCTGACACAAGCCATATTCTGTCTCCTCATATCCATGGCAGTATCTCTCAGACTTAATAATAAAGATATACATCCATATACATATATAAATACACATATATATCTGTCATTTTTAGAATTGTCGACCTATTGTCTACCTGTGGTTTTTATTATTTTTTAAAATTTTTCAAATCCTCCTAGATCACCCCCATATATTTGCATATTTATTTATATATTTAGTCCGATATCACATGAGGGGTCATTTCTTCTGCCTGATAGATTTTCTCTTATAATTGAAGGGAAATTTGGACACACAATACATTTCCTTTTGCAGATACTACACACTACTACAACTACTATTGCACTGTTTTTGACAGTGACATCCAATGCACAATGGATTAGTATTGCATGGCTCTAAAGAATGTTCCCTATTCAACCTACAATGTTTTTAACCTCAAAAATATTTATTCTGCACTTTCTTGGGGATGAATGGTTTACAGTCAACAGTTACATGTAATAGTGGCTAAGGGGGTATTTTTTCCCACTTTCCCTGTATTTCTGTACATCATTTGTTATTTTCCTATTGAGGAGAAGGAAACAGTCATAAATGGAGAGAGCAGGGCCAAAGCAGGGAGAGAGACAGAGAGACAGCTGCAGCTCTGATTTGCCACTAGCCCAGCTTTTCCCTAGCTGGGTAAGTGGTAACCAGGGGCTCAAAATGGGAAATCACACATTGTGCTTTCCCTCTTGGGCCGAATGTAAAGGATCTGTGGTACTAATGGCCACACGAGTGTCCATATTCGCCATGCAAAACGGAAGCTTCCAGGGATCAGAAAGAGGGTATTTTAATGGCTGTGAAATCTCTTTTCCAAGTGCCTCCTGGGGTTTCAAATCCTTTTGAAACCTGAAGTTCTTTCTTTTATCAAGGGAATATTCTCACCTCTGGCCTGAAGGTACTCCCAACTAGGAGCACAGCTATCCCAGGGTCAGGAGTTCTGCCAGCCTGCTAGCTCCTGGGGGGATTCCTGAGTATGTCCTTTGGCCCTGTTACCAAATGGTAACAGGTGTTTCCAATTGCCTTTATTAGCAGCAGCCAGACCCTCAGGTGAGTTGCGGGGCTGTGATCTCCACTGGAAGCTCCTAATTCAGCCAATGGAGGCACCCATCTTCCTTTTGTCTCTCAATAGCAAGGGCCCGGGGAGTTTGTGCTTCCTGCAAGCAGAGCGACTTTGTATGGAACACTCATGCATGCCTACTTCTGGGAATCACTCTGAGTGAGATGTTTGGCACCAGGACACCATGATCAGGGATGTGAGGCCACAGGAGCAATTGCCTTAGCCAGACCCAAAGGGTAGGTATAAGGGACAGGGTTCATCCACTATTGTTTGGTCGAACAAAGTTCCCATCTATGTAGAAACATGGCTATTTCTGGGTTCTTTCTATGCTTGTAAACTGCTGCCCTGAGCAGTGGACTGAGAGTCTGTTGGCTGAGTAGGCAGCCAAACATGACTGGACAGGCTCATGCCCCTGAATTCTGAGGGGTTCCCCAGCTTCCCCCGTTGGCAGTGTTTGGATGATAGATAGTGAGGCATGGGATTGAATTGGGTACAAAGGAGATTTAGATATGAGAGTCCCTTTGCATATGCATTCTTGCTTAGCCAGAATCTGGGCTAGCTGGATTGCCCTGACCAGCTAGGTTCTCTGTACATAAGTTGAAGGTGAGGCTGGCTACCTTGCCACCCATGCTCTGAGACTACTATAGGTGAGCTCTGAACACACAGAGACACAGACAGACAGACAGACACACACACACACACATACACACACACACACATTATTGTCAGGTCTGATTGTACAGTATATGGTGAAGGCTGGGGATGTCTGGAGTCTGTGGGCATGAGAGCTGCTTCTTAAAATCACTACAAGCCAGATTTGAACCTGTCATCAATGAACACAGTGTAGGAGGTTTTTGAATTCTCACACTTACCAGGAGAAGTGGCTGGTGGGCGGGCCTTCCAGAGGCTGCCCTATGAGCGTGCGACAAGGCAGTGCTCAAGGTTGTTGGCAAATCAGTGACTATGGGACTTGACACTCCTCTGCGTGTCCTAGCACACTGGCCAATTATATTGCTGGCAGGGGTTCTGGGCATGGCCTAGGCCTCTGGCCGATTCGAGCATGGCTGGTGCCCTGTCTGCGGGCCTTCTGAAGTAAGCCTGACAATGGGAGCTCAGAGCTGGCCTTAAAAGGCTGGGCGTGATTCCAGGAAGTGCGAAGCAGGTTTCAGCCCAGGGCCTGCCTTGCAGAAGCTGTCCAGTGTGCATGTGTATAACTCCGTTTGTGCCTGTGCCTCTGTGAATGTGTGCGTTTGTGTAAGTGTAAGAGTGAGTGTTTGTTTGTGTTTGTGTGTTTGTCTGACGGAGGGAGAGAGAGAACAGCAGAATCACTGTGGCACAGGTGATTTTGTACAAAACACTTGGCACATTCTGATTTACAGATCAATATTGACACCATTCAGGCTCTCCTTGGCCCTTGGTCACTTTTCTTCTTTTCAGATGTAAAAACACTGAAGAGGGAGAGGTTTTTTCCCTGAGGCTTGCACTGGGAACTAGCAGCTGCCCTGTGTGTGTTGTGAGACTAGGAAACTTGTGGTGCCTGTCCATGTGGAGAGTCTCCTGGATGAGTTCCTTCTCGAGCCTTTTTTGCTAGGTCCCGTTGGAGCTGCATATAGCTAATGATTTGGAGATTTTACTCCTTTGGACAATTCTTTTCCTGATGCACAGTTTCTCTCCACGTTTTAGCAATCAATTGTCTGAATGTCATATCTCATCCATTGTAGAAAATGACTACATCAGTGTCTTGATGTCTCTCTCTCTCAATATATATATATATATATATATATATATATATATATATATATATATATATAACATTTAGAGGTCTGAAAATATATTTTAGCTAGAGACCTGTACAGCTTTGGATTCGGTTAGTAATTCGGATACACCTGGCCATTCTGAGCCACAGTCATGAGAGACATCTCACAGAGCCATTTGTTTACCTCTTGTCACTCTACAAATCTCTCTCAGCACAAACTACAGCTGCCAAATCATCAACTTCCCTCTTGCTCTTTTTGTCCACTGAGTCCTATCCCAAAACTCTAAATCAAAGAAGAAATAGACATAGTGCAGTTTCCTGCACACAGGACAGGCTGAGGCTGGACAAGGGTGATGAAATACGCCACCCTGCATTTGGCTGGAGCATAACTAAACTACTTCCAATTTGGAGAGGCATGGGCAGTTTTGCAGAGTGGGCTGCAGGCCATGTTGTTTCTCAGAGTGGGCTATGACCTAGATGTTCAAAGTGTAAACTTTCCTCACAAACATAAAATAACAATGCCATTTGTAACAAGTATGCATGGGCATGGAGGGTTTGTCTTCAGTGCTGTGGCAATGATCAACACAGTGGCAGACTTTCTGTGCTTTTCAGTGACTGTCATTGTGTCTCTCAGACTGTCTCTGTGTGCCTTCTTCCCTGGACCCTTCCTGGAAGTTAGTGCATACATCGTGAACTCGGTCTTCACGGTGTTGAAAATTTCCTTTCTTTGCCCTTTGGATTACTTAGTCATGTGCATATGGCATCACTGTGGCACAGGAGATTTTGTGCAAAACACTTGGCACATTCTGATTTACAGCTCAATATTGACACAATTGTAGCTCTCCTTGTCCCTTGGACACTATTTTTCTTTTCAGATGTAAAGACACTGAGGAGGGAGAGGTTTTGCCCTAAGGCTTGCACATGTGGAGAGTCTCCTGGATGAGTTCCTTCTCGAGACTTTTTCTATCGGTCCCTTTGGAGCATGTTGTAGTACAGAGGGGAACTGGAGAGACAGCGTTGCTGCAGCAGGTTCCAGGCATATGCAGCTTAAGCTGTCCAGGCCCTCTGTGCTTGACTCCCATTCTCCAGGGCCCTGAGGCTGACACTCAGCCTAAATGCAGCCCTGCTCACCTTCCTGCACAGCGTCCTTGTACTTATTCCATGGGAGACTAGGTGAAGAGAAGTGAAACTCTATCCCCCTGGCACACACATTTTGCTTTTCCTCTATAAGCCGAATGTAAAGGATCTGTTGTACTGATGGACACACCAGTGTCCAGATTTTCCATGCAAAACGGAAGCTTCCAGGGTTCTGAAAGAGGGTGTTTTGATGGCTGTGAAATGTCTTTTCCAAGTGCCTCATGGGGTTTTCAATCCTTTTGAAACCTGAAGTACTTTCTTGTATCTAGGGAATATTCTCACCTCTGGCCAGATGGGCCGCCCAACTCAGAGCACATCTATCCCGGGGTCAGGAGGTCGGCCAGCCTGCTAGCTCCGGGAGGGATTCCCGAGTATGTCCTCAGGGCCCAAGTGGTAACATGTGTTTCCAATTGCCTTTATTAGCAGCATCCAGGCCCTCAGGTGAGGGGCGGGGCTGTGATCTCCACTGGAAGCTCCGAATTCAGCCAATGGAGGCATCCATCTTTCTTTTGTCTGTCCATTGCAAGCGCCCGGGGAGTTTGTGCTTCCTGCAAGCAGAGAGACTTTGTATGGGACACTCATGCATGCCTGCTTCTGGGAATCTCTCTGAGTGTGATGTGTGGACACCAGCTTCCCCTGGATGATAGATAGTGAGGCATGGGGTTGAATTGGGAACTTAGGAGATTTAGACATGAGAGTCCCTTTGCATATGCATTCTGGCCTAGCTAGAATCTGTGCTAGTTGGCTTGCCCTGACCAGCTAGGTTCTCTGTACATAAGTTGCAGGTGAGGCTGGCTACCTTGCCACCCATGCTCTGAGACTAGGAAACTTGTGGTGCCTGTCCATGTGGAGAGTCTCCTGGATGAGTTCCGTTTCGAGCCTTTTTAGATTGGTCCTGATGGAGCTGCGAATAGCTAATGATTTGTCAGTATTTACTCCTTTGGACAATTCTTTCCCTGATGCACAGTTTCTCTCAAGCTTTCAGCAATCAATTGTCTGAATGTCATATCGAATCCATTGTAGAAAATGACTACATCAGTTTCTCTCTCTCTCTCTCTCTCTCTATATATATATATATATATATATATATATATATATATATATATATATATGTATACACACACACACACACACACACACACACACACACACACATATATATATATATATATATATATATATATATATATATATATATATATGTAACATTTAGCAGTCTGAAAATATTTTTTTAGATAGAGACCTGCACAGCACTGAATTAGAGTAGTAAAGTGGATACACCTGGCCGTTCTGAGCCACAGTCATGAGAGACATCTCACAGAGCCATATCATTTATCACTCTACAAATCTCTATCAGCACAAACTACAGCTGCCAAATCATGTACTTCCGTCTTGCTCATTTTGTCCACCGAGTCCTATCCAAAAACTGTAAATCAAAGAAGAAATAGACATATTGCAGTTCCCTGCACACAGGATAGGCTGAGGCTGGACCACGGAGATGCTATACGCCAGCCTGCATCTTGGCTGGAGCCTCACTAAGACTACTTCCAATTTGGAGAGGCAGAGGTAGTTTTGGAGAGTGGGCTGCAGGCCAAGTGTTGCTTCTCAGAGTGACTAAGACCTAGATGTTCTAAGTGGTACCTTTCCTCAGACATAAGATAGCAATGCCACTTGTAAGAAGTATGCATGGGCATCGAGGGTTTGTATTCAGTGCTCTGGCTCTTATCAACACAGGGCCAAAATTTCAAAACATTTCTGTCTCTGTCATTCTGTCTCTCTGACTGTCTCTATGTGCCTTCTTCGCTGGGCCCTTACTTGAAGTCAGTGCATGCATCGTGAACTCTGTCATCCTGGTGTTGAAATTTTCCTTTCCTTGCCCTTTGGATTGTTTAGTCTCCTGCACATGGTGTAGTACAGAGGGGAACTACGGAGCCAGCGTTGTTGCTGCAGGTTCCAGGCATATGTCAATCTGCAGCTGCAGCTGTCCAGGCCATCTATGCTTGACTCCCATTCTCCAGGGCCCTGAGGCTGACACTCAGCCTAAATGCAGCACTCCTCAATTTCCTGCAACACATCCTTGTCCTTATTCCATGAAAGCCCAGGTGAAGAGAAGTGAAACTCTATCCTCCTGGCACACACATTGTGCTTTCCCTATATTAAGCCAAATGTAAAGGATCTGTGGTACTGATGGCCACACCAGTGTCCAGATTTTCCACCCAAAACGGAAGCTTCCAGGGTTCTGACAGAGGGTGTTTTGATGGCTCTGAAATGTATTTTCCAAGTGCCTCCAGGGGTTTCAAATCCTTTTGAAACCTGAAGTTCTATTTTGTATCTAGTGAATATTCTCACCTCTGGCCATAAGGGTCGCCTACCTAGGAGCACAGCTATACCGGGGTCAGGAGGTTTGCCCGCCTGCTAGCTCCTGAAGGGATTCCTGAGTATATCCTCAGGGCCCAAGTGGTAACAGGTGTTTCCAATTGTCTTTATTAGCAGCAGCCAGGACCTCAAGTGAGGTGCAGGGCTGTGATCTCCACTGGAAGCTCCTAATTCAGCCAATGGAGGCATCCATCTTTCTGTTGTCTGTCCAGAGAAAATGCCCGGGGAGTTTGTGCTTCCTGTATGCAGAGCGACTTTGTATGGGACACTAATGCATGCATACTTCTGGGAATCTCTCTGAGTGTGTGGTGGGACCACAGGACACCATGATCAGGGATGTGAGGCCACAGGAGCTATTGCCTTAGCCGGACCCAAAGGGTAGGAGTAAGGGACCGGGTTCATCCATTATTGTTTGGTCGAATACAGTTCCCATCTGTGTTGAAACACAGCTATTTCTGGGTACTTTCTGTGCTTGTAATCTGCTGCCTTGAGCAGTGGACTGAGAGCCTGGAGGCTGAGTAGGCTGACAAACATGACTGGACAGGCTCATGCCCCTGAATTCTGAGGGGTGCCCCAGCTTCCCCCGGATGATAGATAGTGAGGCATGGGATTGAATAGGGAACTCAGGAGATATATACATGAGAGTCCCTTTGCATATGCATTCTTGGTAAGCCAGAATCTGGGCTAGCTGGCTTGCCCTGACCAGCTAGGTTATCTGTACATAAATTTCAGGTGAGGCTGGCTACCTTGACACCCATGTTCTGAGATTTTTACAGGTGAGCTCTGAGCACACACAGACACACACTGTCAGACAGACAAACAGACACACACACACACATTACTGTCAGGTCTGGTAGTACAGTATATGGTGAAGGCTTTGGCTGTCTGGGTTCTCTGGGCATGAGAGCTGCTGCCTTACAATCTCTACAAGCCAGGTTTCAACGTTTCATCAATGAACACAGTGTAGGAGGTTTTTGAATTCTGAGACACTGAAGAGGGAGAGTTTTTTACCCTGACGCCTGCACTGGGAAATAGAAGCTACCCTGTGTGTGTTGCCAGACTAGGAAACTTGTGGTGCCTGTCCATGTGGAGAGTCTCCTGGATGAGTTCCTTCTCGAGCCTTTTACGATCGGACCCATTGGAGCTACATATAGCTAATGATTTGGATATTTTACACCGTTGGACAATTCTTTGCCTGATGCACAGTTTCTCTTCAGCTTTTAGCAATCAGTTGTTGAATGTCATATCGAACCAATTGTAGAAAATGACTACATCAGTCTCTCTCTCTCTCTCTCTCTCTCTATATATATATATATATATATATATGTGTGTGTGTGTGTGTGTGTGTGTGTGTGTGTGTGTGTGTGTAACATGTAGAGGTCTGAAATATTTTTTAGCTAGAGACCTGCACAGCTCTGGATTAGGGTAGTAAAGTGGATATACCTGGCCCTTCTGAGCCACAGTCTTGACAGACATCTCACAGAGCCATATCGTTTATCACTCTACAAATCTCTCTCAGCACAAACTCCTGCTGCCAAAACATCTACTTTCCTCTTACTCTTTGTGTCCGCCGAGTCCTATCCCAAAACTGTAAATCAAAGAAGAAATATAGTGCAGTTCCCTGCACACAGGAAGGCAGAGGCTAGATCAGGGAGATGAAATACGCCAGCCTGCATTTGGCTGGAGCATCACTAAAACTACTTCCAATTCGGAGAGGCATAGGCAGTTTTGGAGAGTGGGCTGCAGGCCAAGTGTTGCTTCTCATAGTGGGCTAAGAAATAGGTGTTCTGAGTGTAACCTTTCCTCACAAAGATAAAATAACAATGCCAATTGTAAGAAGTATGCATGGGCATGGAGGATTTGTCTTCAGTGCTCTGGCACTGATCAACACAGGGCCAGAATTTCTGTCATTTTCAGTCACTGTCATTCTGTCTCTCTGACTGTCTCTGTGTGCCTTCTTCCCTGGACCCTTTGTGAAATTCAGTGCATGCATCGTGAACTCGGTCTTCCTGGTGTTGAAATTTTCCTTTATTTGCCCTTTGGATCACTTAGTCTTGTGCATATAGCTTAGTACAAAGTGGAACTGAGGAGACAGCGTTCCTGCTGTAGGTAACAGGCATATGTCCATCTGCAGCTGCAGCTGTCCAGGCCCTCTGTGCTTGACTCCCATTCTCCAGGGTCCTGTGGCAGACACTCATCCTAAATACAGCCCTCCTCAATTTCCTGCACCACATCCTTGTCCTTATTCCATGAGAGCCCAGATCAAGAGAAGTGAAACTCTACCAACTTGGCACACACATTATGCTTTCCCTCTATTGGGCCGAATGTAAAGGATCTGTGGTACTGATGGCCACACCAGTGTCCATATTTTCCATGCAAAACAGAAGCTTCCAGGGTTCAGAAAGGGTGTTTTGATGGCTGTGAAATCTCTTTTCCAAGTGCCTCCTGGGGTTTCAAATTCTTTTGAAACCTGAAGTTCTTTGTTTTATCTAGGGAATATTCTTACCTCTGACCTCAAGGCCCTCCCAAGTAGGAGCACAACTATCCCGGGGTCAGGAGGACTGCCAGCCTGCTAGCTCCTGGAGGGATTCCTGAGTATGTCCTCAGGCACTGTTACCAAGTGGTAACAGGTGTTTCCAATTGCCTTTATTAGCAGCAGCCAGGCCCTCACGTGAGGGGCGGGGCTGTGATCTCCACTGGAAGCTCCTAATTCAGCCAATGGAGGCATCCATCTTCCTTTTGTCTCTCAATAGCAAGGGCCTGGGGAGTTTGTGCTTCCTGCAAGCAGAGAGACTTTGTATGGGACACTCATGCATGCCTACTTCTGGAATATCTCTGAGTGTGATGTGTGGACACCAGGACACCATGATCAGGGATGTGAGGCCACAGGAGCAATTGCCTTAGCCAGACCCAAAGGGTAGTTATAAGGGATCGGGTTCATCCACTATTGTTTGGTCGAACACAGTTCCTATCTATGTAGAAACACAGCTATTTCTGGGTTATTTCTATGCTTGTAATCTGCTGCCCTGAGCAGTGGACTGAGAGTCTGTTGGCTGATTAGGCAGTCAAACATGACTGGACAGGCTCATGCCCCTGAATTCTGAGGGGTTCCCCAGCTTCCCCCTTGGCAGTGTTTGGATGATAGATAGTGAGGCATGGGATTGAATAGGGTACAAAGGAGATTTAGAAATGAGAGTCCCTTTGGGTATGTATTCTTGCTTAGCCAGAATCTGGGCTAGCTGGATTGCCCTAACCAGCTAGGTTCTCTGTACATTAGTTGAAGGTGATGCTGGCTACCTTGCCACCCATGCTCTGAGACTACTATAGGTGAGCTCTGAGCACACACTGACACAGACAGACAGACACACACACACACACACACACACACACACATTATTGTCAGGTCTGATACTATAGCATATGGTGAAGGCTGGGGCTGTCTGGGGTCTGTGGGCATGAGAGCTGCTTCTTACAATCTCTACAATCCAGCTTTGAACCTGTCATCAATGAACACAGTATAGGAGGTTTTTGAATTCTCACTCTTTCCAGGAGAAGTGGCTGGTGGGAGGGCCTTCCAGAGGCTGCCCAATGAGCGTGCTTTGGGGCCATGTGGGCGGTGCTCAAGGTTGCTGGCCAATCAGTGACTATGGGCCTTGACACTCCTGGGCGAGTCCTAGCACACTGGCCAATGATATTGCTGGCAGGGTTTCTGGGCAAGGCCTAGGCCTTTGGCCATATTGAGCATGGCTGGTGCCCTGTCTGTGGGCCTACTGAAATAAGCACGACAATGGGAGCTCAGAGCTGGCCTTAAAAGGCTGGGCGTGATTCCAGGAAGTGCTAAGCAGGTTTCAGCCCAGGGCCTGCCTTGCAGAAGCTGTCCAGTGTGATGTGTATAACTCCGTTTGTGCCTGTGCCTCTGTGAATGTGTGCGTTTGTGTAAGTGTGAGAGTGAGTGTTTGCTTGTGTTTGGTGTGTGTCTGAGGGAGGGAGAGAGAGAACAACAGAATCCCTGTGGCACAGGTGATTTTGTACAAAACACTTGGCACATTCTGATTTATAGCTCAATATTGACACCATTGTGGCTCTCCTTGGCCCTTGGTCACTTTTCTTATTTTCAGATGTAAAGACTCTGAAGAGGGAGAGGTTTTTGCCCTGAGGCTTGCACTGGGAAGTAGCAGCTTCCCTGTGTGTGTTGCTAGACTAGGAAACTTGTGGTGCCTATCCATGTGGAGAGTCTCCTGGATGAGTTCCTTCTCGAGCCTTTTTGGCTAGGTCCCGTTGGAGCTGCATATAGCTAATGATTTGGAGATTTTACTCCTTTGGACAATTCTTTTCCTGATGCACAGTTTCTCTCCATGTTTTAGCAATCAATTGTCTGTATGTCATATCACATCCATTGTAGAAAATGACTACATCAGTGTCTTGATGTCTCTCTCTCTCTCTCTCTATATATATATATATATATATATATATATATATATATAGGTATATATAACATGTAGAGGTCTGAAAATACATTTAACTAGAGACCTGTACAGCTTTGGATTCGAGTAGTAATGCGGATACACCTGGCTATTCTGAGCCACAGTCATGAGAGACATCTCACAGAGCCATTCGTTTACCTCTTGTCAGTCTACAAATCTCTCTCAGCACAAACTACAGCTGCCAAATCTTCGACTTCCCTCTTGCTCTTTTAGTCCACTGAGTCCGATCCCAAAACTGTAAATCAAAGAAGAAATAGACATAGTGCAGTTCCCTGCACACAGGACAGGCTGAGGCTGGACAAGGGTGATAAAATACGCCACCCTGCATTTGGCTGGAACATCACTAAAACTACTTCCAATTTGGAGAGGCAAGGGCAGTTTTGCAGAGTGGGCTGCAGGCCAAGTGTTGCTTCTCAGAGTGGGCTAAGACCTAGATGTTCTAAGTGTAACCTTTCCTCATAAACATAAAATAACAATGCCATTTGTAACAAGTATGCATGGGCATGGAGGGATTGTCTTCAGTGCTCTGCCACTGAACAACACAGGGCCAGAATTTCTGTCATTTTCAGTCACTGTCATTCTGTCTCTCAGACTGTCTCTGTGTGCCTTCTTCCCTGGACCCTTCCTGGAAGTTAGTGCATGCATCGTGAACTCGGTCTTCATGGTTTTGAAATTTTCCTTTCTTTGCACTTTGGATTACTTAGTCTTGTGCATATGGCATAGTACAGAGGGAAACTGAGGAGACAGCGTTCCTGCTGCAGGTAACAGGCATATGTCCAACTCCAGCTGCAGCTGTCCAGGCCCTCTGTGCTTGACTCCCATTGTCAAGGGCCCTGTGGCTGACACTCAGCCTAAATGCAGCCCTCCTCAATTTCCTGCACTGAATCCTTGTCCTTATTCCATGAGAGCCTAGGTTAACAGAAGTGAAAGTCTACCATAATGGCACACACATTGTGCTTTCCCTCTATTGGGCCGAATGTAAAGGATCTGTGGTACTGATGGCCACACCAGTATCCAGATTTTCCACTCAAAACGGAAGCTTCCAGGGTTCAGATAGAGGGTGTTTTGATCGCTGTGAAATGTCTTTTCCAAGTGCCTCCAGGGGTTTCAAATCCTTTTGAAACCTGATGTTATTTCTTTTATATAGGGAATATTCTCACCTCTGGCCCGAAGGCCCTCCCAACTAGGAGCACAGCTATCCCGGAGTCAGGAGGTCTGCCAGCCTGCTAGCTCCTGGAGGGATTCCTGAGTATGTCCTCAGGCCCCAAGTGGTAACTGGTGTTTCCAATTGCCTTTATTAGCAGAAGCCAGTCCCTCAGGTGATTGGCAGGGCCATGATCTCCACTGGAAGCTCCTAATTCCGCCAATGGAGGCATCCATCTTCCTTTGGTCTCTCCATAGCAAGGGCCCTGGGAGTTTGTGCTTCCTGCAAGCAGAGCGACTTTGTATGGGACACTCAGGCATGCTTACTTCGGGGAATCTCTCTGAGTGTGATGTGTGGACACCAAGACACCATGATCAGGGATTGTGAGGCAACAGGAGCAATTGCTTTAGCCGGACCCAAAGGGTAGGTGTGAGGGACCGGTTACATCCACTATTGTTTGGTCAAACACAGTTCCTATCTATTTTGAAACACAGCTCTTTCTGGGCTTGTAATCTGCTGCCTGAGCAGTGTACTGACAGTCTGGAGGCTGAGTATGCAGCTAAACATGACTGGACAGGCTCATACCCCTGAATTATGAGGGGTTCCCCAGCTTCCCCCGTTGGCAGTGTTTGGATGATAGATAGTGAGACATGGGATTTAATAGGGAACTCAGGAGAGGGAGACATGAGACTACCTTTGCATATGCATTTTTGCTTAGCCAGAATCTGGGCTAGGTGGCTTGCCCTGACCAGCTAGTTTCTCTGTACATAAGTTTCAGGTGAGGCTGGCTACCTTGCCACCAATGCTCTGAGACTACTACAGGTGAGCTCTAAGCACACACAGACACACACAGTCAGACAGACAGAAAGACACATACACACACATTACTGTCAGGTTTGGTAGTACAGCATATGGTGAAGGCTGGTGCTGTCTGCGGTCTGTGGGCATGAAAGCTGCTGCCTTACAATCTCTACAAGCCAGGTTTGATCCTGTCATCACTGAACACAGTGTAGGAGGTTTTTGAATTATGAGACACTGAAGAGGGTGAGGTTTCTGCCCTGAGGCTTGCACTGGGAACTAGCAGCTGCCCTGTGTTTGTTGCCAGACTAGGAAACTTGTGGTGCCTGTCCATGTGGAGAGTCTCCTGGATGAGTTCCTTCTCGAGCCTTTTTCGATCTGTCCCGTTGGAGCTGCATATAGCTAATGATTTGGAGATTTTACTCCTTTAGACAATTCTTTTCCTAATGCACAGTTTCTCTTCAGGTTTTAGCAATCAATTGTCTGAATGTCATATTGAATCTATTGTATAAAAAGACTACAATGACTATATCAGTGTCCCTCTCTCTCTATCTTTCTCTCTCTCTCTATATATATATGTAACTTGTAGAGGTCTGAAAATATTTTTTGCTAGAGACCTGCACAGCTCTGGATTAGGGTAGTAAAGTGGATACACCTTACCCTTCTGAGCCACAGTCTTGAGAGACATCTCACAGAGCCATATCATTTATCACTCTATAAATCTCTCTCAGCACAAACTACCACTGCCAAATCATCTACTTACCTCTTCCTCATTTCGTCCACCGAGTCCTATCCCAAAACTGGAAATCAAAGAAGAAATAGACATAGTGAAGTTCCCTGCACACAGGACAGGCTGAGGCTGGACCATTCTGTCTCTGTCATTCTGTCTCTCTGACTGTCTCTATGTGCCTTCTTCCCTGGGCCCTTAATGGAAGTCAGTGCATGCATCGTGAACTCAGTCATTCTGGTGTTGAAATTTTCCTTTCTTTGCCCTTTAGATTATTTAGTCTCCTGCACGTGGTGTAGTACAGAGGGGAACTGCGGAGACAGCATTGCTGCCGCAGTTTCCACGCATATGTCCATCTGCAGCTGCAGCTGTCCAGGCCCTCTGTGCTTGACTCCATTCTCCAGGGCCCTGAGGCTGACACTCAGCCTAAATGCAGCACTCCTCACCTTCCTGCATGGCGTCCTTGTCCTTATTCCATAAGAGCCCAGGTGAAGAGAAGTGAAACTCTATCCCCCTGGCACACACTTTGTGCTTTCCCTCTATTAAGCTGAAAGTAAAGGATCTGTGGTACTGATGGCCACACCGATGTCCGGATTTTCCACGCAAAACGGAAGCTTCCAGGGTTCTGAATAGGGGATTTTGATGGCTGTGAAATGTCTTTTCCAAGTGCCTCATGGGGTTTTCAAATCCTTTTGAAACCTGAAGTTCTTTCTTGTATCTAGGGAATATTCTCACCTCTGGCCAGAAGTGCCGCCCAACTAGGAGCACAGTTATCCCGGGGTCAGGAGGTCTGCCAACCTGCTAGTTCCTGGAGGGATTCCTGAGTATGTCCTCAGGGCCCAAGTGGTAACAGGTGTTTCCAATTGCCTTTATTAGCAGCATCCAGACCCTCAGGTGAGGTTTGGGGCTGTGATCTCCACTGGAAGCACCGAATTCAGGCATTGGAGGCATCTGTCTTTCTTTTGTCTGTCCATATCAAGGGCCCGGGGAGTTTGTGCTTCCTGCAAGCAGAGCGACTTTGTATGGTACACTCAGGCATGCCTACTTCTGGGAATCTCTCTGAGTGTGATGTGTGGACACCAGGAGACCATGATCAGGGATGTGAGGCCACAGGAGCATTTTCCTTAGCCGGACCCGAAGGGTAGGTGTAAGAGACTGGGTTCATCCACTATTGTTTGGTCAAACACAGTTACCATCTATGTTGAAACAGAGCTCTGTCTGGGTACTTTCTGTGCTTGTAATCTGCTGCCCTGAGCAGTGGACTGAGAGCCTGGAGGCTAAGTAGGCAGCCATACGTGACTGGACAAGCCCATGCCCCTGAATTCTGAAGGGTTCCCCAGCTTCCCCCGTTGCCAGTTTTTGGATGATAGATAGTGAGACATGGGATTGAATAGGGAAATCAGGAGATTTAGACATGAGACTCTGTTTGCATTTGCATTCTTGCTTAGCCAGAATCTGGGCTAGCTGGCTTGCCCTGACCAGCTAGGTTCTTCTGTACATAAGTTGCAGGTGAGGCTGGCTACCTTGCCCCCCATGCTCTGAGATTACTACAGGTGAGCTCTAAGCACAAACAGACACACACTGTCAGACAGACAGACAGACAGACAGACAGACACACACACACACACATTACTGTCAATCCTGGTAGTACAGCATATGGTGAAGGCTGGGGCTGTCTGGGGTCTGTGGGCATGAGAGCTGCTGCCTTACAATCTCTACAAGCCAGGGTTGATCCTGTCATCAATGAACACAGTTTAGGAGGATTTTGTATTCTGAGACACTGAAGAGGGAGAGGTTTTTGCCCTCAGGCTTGCACAGGGAACTAGCAGCTGCCCTGTGTGTGTTTTAGCAATCAATTGTCTGAATGTCATATCGAATCCATTGTAGAAAATGACTACATCAGTCTCTCTCTCTATCTATCTATCTCTCTCTATCTCTCTCTCTCTCTCTCTCTCTCTATATATATATATATATATATATATATATATATATATATAACTTGTAGAGGTCTGAAAATATTTTTTAGCTAGAGACTGCACATCTCTGGATTGGGGTAGTAAAATGGATATACCTGGCCCTTCTGAGCCACAGTCATGAGAGACATCTCACACAGCCATATCGGATATTACTCTACAAATCTCTCTCAGCACAAACTACCGCTGCCAAATCATCTACTTCCCTCTTGCTCATTTTGTCCACCGAGTCCTATTCCAAAACTGTAAAAAAGAAGAAATAGACATAGTGCAGTTACCTGCACAGAGGACAGTCTGAGGCTGGACAAGGGAGATGAAATACGCTAGCCTGCAACTTTTCTGGAGCATCACTAAGACTACTTCCAATTTGGAGAGGTGAGGGCAGATTTGGAGAGTGTGCTACCGGCCAAGTGTTGTTTCTCAGAGTGGCCAAGACCTAGATGTTCTAAGTGTAACCTTTCTTCACAAACATAAAATAGCAATACCACTTGTCAGAAGTATGCATGGGCATGGAGGGTTTGTCTTCAGTGCTCTGGAACTGATCAACACAGGGCCAGAATTTGTATTTTTCAGTCACTGTCATTCTGTCTCTCTGACTGTCTCTACGTGCCTTCTACCCTGGACCCTACGTGGAAGTCAGTGCCTGCATCGTGAACTCGGTCTTCCTGGTGTTGAAATTTTCCTTTTTTTCCCTTTGGATTACTTATTCTCCAGCTTATGGCGTAGTACAGAGGCCCTGAGGCTTTTACAAGTAACTAGCAGTTGCCCTGTGTGTGTTGCCAGACTAGGAAACTTGTGGTGCCTGTCCATGTGGAGAGTCTCCTGGATGAGTTCCTTCTGGAGCCTTTTGAGCTAGGTCCCATTGGAGCTGCATATAGCTAATGATTTGGAGATTTTACTCCTTTGGACAATTCTTTTCCTGATGCACAGTTTCTCTCCAGGTTTTAGCAATCAATTTTCTGAATGTCATATCGCATCCATTGTAGAAAATGACTACATAAGTGTCTTGCTGTCTCTGTTTCTGTCTCTTTCTCTGTCTCTCTCTCTATATATATAAAAATAAATATACATATGCATATGCATATGCATATGCATATGCATATGCATATGCATATACATATACATATACATATACATATACATATACATATACATATACATATACATATATATATAACATGTAGTGGTCTGAAAATATATTTTAGCTAGAGACCTGCACAGCTCTGGATTCGGGTAGTAATGCGGATACACCTGGCCCTTCTGAGCCACAGTCATGAGAGACATCTCACAGAGTCATTCGTTTACCTCTTGTCACTCTACAAATCTCTCTCAGCACAAACTACAGCTGCCAAATCATCTACTTCACTCTTGCTCTTTCTGTCCACCGAATCCTATCACGAAACTGTAAATCAAAGAAGAAATAGACATAGTGCAGTTCCCTGCACACAGGACAGGCTGAGGCTGGACCAGGGAGATGAAATACACCAGCCTGCATTTGGCTGCAGCATCACTAAAACTAATTCCAATTCGGAGAGGCAAGGGCAGTTTTGGAGAGTGGGCTGCAGGCCAAGTGTTGCTTCTCAGAGTGGGCTAAGACCTAGATTTTCTAAGTGTAGCCTTTCCTCACAAAAATAAAATAACAATGCCGCTTGTAAGAAGTATGCATGGGCATGGAGGGTTTATCTTCAGTGCTCTGGCACTGATCAGCACAGGGACAGAATTTGTCCTTTTCAGTCACTGTCATTCTGTGTCTCTGGCTCTCTCTATGTGCCTTCTTCCCTGCACCCTTCGTGGAAGTCAGTGCATGCATCGTGAACTCGGTCTTCCTGGTGTTGAAATTTTCCTTTCTTTGCCCTTTGGATTACTTAGTCTAGTGCATATGGCATAGTACAGAGGAGAACTTAGGAGACAGCTTTCCTGCTGCAGGTAACAGGCATATGTCCATCTACAGTTGCAGCTGTCCAGGCCCTCTGTGCTTGACTCCCAATCTCCAGGGCCCTGTGGCTAACACTCAGCCTAAATGCAGCCCTCCTCAATTTCCTGCACCACATCCTTATCCTTAATCCATGAGAGCCCAGTTCAAGAGAAGTGAAACTCTACCACCCTGCACACACGTTGTGCTTTCCCTCTATTGGGCCGAATGTAACGGATCTGTGGTTCTGATGGCCACACCAGTGTCCAGATTTTCCATGCAACAGGGAAGCTTCCAGTGTTCAGAAAGAGGGTGTTTTGATGGCTGTGAAAATTCTTTTCCATGTGCCTCCTGGGATTACAAATCCTTTTGAAACCTGATATTCGTTCTTGTATCTAGGGAATATTCTCACCTCTGGCCAGAAGTCCCTCCCACTAAGGAGTAAAGCTATCCCGGGGTTTGGAGGTCTGCCAGCCTGTTAACTCCTGGAGGGATTCCTGAGTATGTCCTCAGGTCCCAAGTGGTAACAGGTGTTTCCAACTGCCTTTATTAGCAGCAGCCAGGCCCTCAGGTGAGGGGCGGGGCTGTGATCTCCACTGGAATCTCCTAATTCAGCCAATGGAGGCATTCATCTTCCTTTTGACTCTCCATAGCAAGTGCCCGGGTAGTTTGTGCTTGCTGCAAGCACGCGACATTGTATGGGACACTCATGCATGCCTACTTCTGGGGATCTCTCTGAGTGTGGACAACAGGACACCATGATAAGGGATTGTGAGGCCACAGGTGCAATTGACTTAGCAGTATCCAAAGAGTAGGTGTGAGGGGCCAGGTTCATCCACTATTGTTTGGTCAAACACAGTTCCCATCTATGTTGAAACACAGCTCTTTCTGGGTTCATTCTGGGCTTGTAATCTGCTGCCCTGAGCAGTGGACTGAGAGTCTGGAGCCTCAGTAGGCAGCCAAACGTGACTGGATAGGCTGTTGCCCCTGAATTCTGAGGGGTGCCCCAGCTTACCCCTTGACAGTGTTTGGATAATAGTGAGGCATGGGATTGAATCAGGAACTCAGGAGAGGGAGACATGAGAATCCCTTTGCATATGCATTCTTGCTTAGCCACAATTTGGGCTAGCTGACTTGCCCTGACCAGCTAGGTTCTCTGTACATAAGTTGCAGGTGAGGCTCGCTACCTTCCCACACATGCTCTGAGACTACTATAGGTGAGCTCTGAGCACATACAGACACAGACAGACAGAGTGACAGAAACACACACACACAAACACACGCATTACTGTCAGGTCTGGTAGTACAGCATATGGTGAAGGCAGGAGCTGTCTGGGGTCTGTGGGCATGAGAGTTGCTGCCTTACATTCTCTACAAGCCAGGTTTGAACCTGTCATCAATGAACACAGTGTAGGAGGTTTTTGAATTCTCATTTCTTTCCAGAGAAGTGGTTGTTGGGCGGGCCTTCCAGAGGCTGCCCAATGAGCGAGCTGCAGGGCTGTGTGGTCGTTGCTCAAGGTTACTGGCCAATCACTGACTAGGGGCCTTGACACTCCAGGGCGTCTCCTAGCACACTGGACAATGATATTGCTGACAGGGGAACTAGCAGCTGCCCTGTGTGTGTTTTGCCAGACTAGGAAACTTGTGGTGCCTGTCCATGTGGAGAGTCTCCTGGATGAGTTCCTTCTGGAGCCTTTTGAGCTAGGTCCCATTGGAGCTGCATATAGCTAATGATTTGGAGATTTTACTCCTTTGGACAATTATTTTCCTGATGCACAGTTTCTCTCCAGGTTTTAGCAATCAATTTTCTGAATGTCATATCGCATCCATTGTAGAAAATGACCACATCAGTGTCTTGCTGTCTCTGTTTCTGTCTCTGTCTCTGCCTCTCTCTCTCTGTATATATATAACATGTAGAGGTCTGAAAATATATTTTAGCTAGAGACCTGCACAGCTCTGGATTCGGGTAGTAATGCGGATACACCTGGCTCTTCTGAGCCACAGTCATGAGAGACATCTCACAGAGTCATTCGTTTACCTCTTGTCACTCTACAAATCTCTCTCAGCACAAACTACAGCTGCCAAATCATCTACTTCACTCTTGCTCTTTCTGTCCACCGAATCCTATCACGAAACTGTAAATCAAAGAAGAAATAGACATAGTGCAGTTCCCTGCACACAGGACAGGCTGAGGCTGGATCGGGAGATGAAATATGCCAGCCTGCATTTGGCTGCATCATCACTAAAACTAATTCCAATTCGGAGAGGCAAGGGCAGTTTTGGAGAGTGGGCTGCAGGCCAAGTGTTGCTTCTCAGAGTGGGCTAAGACCTAGATTTTCTAAGTGTAACCTTTCCTCACAAAAATAAAATAACAATGCCACTTGTAAGAAGTATGCATGGGCATGGAGGGTTTATCTTCAGTGCTCTGGCACTGATCAGCACAGGGCCAGAATTTGTCCTTTTCAGTCACTGTCATTCTGTGTCTCTGGCTCTCTCTACATGCCTTCTTCCCTGGACACTTCCTGGAAGTCAGTCCATGCATCGTGAACTTGTAATATGCTGCCCTGAGCAGTGGACTGAGAGCCTGGAGGCTGAGTAGGCAGCCAAACATGACTGGATAGGCTCATACCCCTGAATTTAAAGGGGTGCCCCAACTTCCTCCATTGGCAGTGTTTGGATGATAGTGAGGCATGGGATTGAATGGGGAACTCAGGAGAGCTAGACATGAGAGTCCCTTTGCATATGAATTGTTGCTTAGCCAGAATCTGTGCTACCTGGCTTGCGCTGAACAGCTAGGTTCTCTGTACATAAGATGCAGGTGAGGCTGGCTACCTTCCCACCCATGCTATGAGATTACTATAGTTGAGCTCAGAGCACACACAGACACACACAGACAGACACACACACACACACACACACACACACACACACACACACATTACTGTCAGGTCTGGTAGTACAGCATATGATGAAGGCTGGGGCTGTCTGGGGTCTGTGGGCATGAGAGCTGCTGCCTTACAATCTCTACAAGCCAGGTTTGAACCTGTCATCAATGAACACAGTGTAGGAGGTTTTTGAATTATGGTATCTTTCCAAATCATCTATTACTCTTCTCGCCTTCTCTGTCTCTAACTCTCACATGCTCGCATACACTCTGTCTTCACTCATTTATATTTTACTTATATACTTATTTTACTTACAGGCCCAGATATTCAAAGAGAGTTACCAGAGCACTGCTGAGCTCTGGTTTGTTGTGTTGGCGATTTGACCTAGGCTATGGAGCATCAGTTTGTAAGTCTTTCTGACACAAGCCATATTCTGTCTCCTCTTTTTCATACCAATATCACTCAGAATTTATAATAAAGATATACATATATATACATATATATTTATATATCTGTCATTTTTTGAATTGTCTACCTATGTATTTGACCTTAATTCAGAATTGCCACATTTATAACAGCCTAGTTTTTTCAGAAATAATTGGGCATGTAGCTGGAGCAGTATTCAATACAATTATAAATAATAGAACCTTTCAGTAGCATTTCTATTCGTGTTTCTATCAGCATTCTTATTGTAATTATCATGCCCAGAACTTCCCTCCTTTTTCTAGTGTAAGCTCCAATACGTATGTGTTTGTTTTCTTTTTCCGGAAATCTTAATTTCCTTGGACCCTGAAGTGTTAGCGAATTTTTGAAGCAGCCCTCTGTTTCTCAGCAGATTGTTTCTATGTTTCTGCTGTAATCAGGTCTTCTTGTGGTTTTTGTTTTCATTATTTTTTTATTTTTTCAAGTCCTCCTAAGTCATCCCCATTTATTTGCATATTTTTTTATTTAATCGGGTATCACATGAGGGTCATTTCTTCTGCTTGATATATTTTCTCTTATAACTGAAGGGAACTCTTAATGCACAATGCATTTCCTGCGGCAAATACTACACACATATGGTGAAGGCTTGGGTTGTCTGGGGTCTGTGATCATTAGAGCTGCTTCCTTACAATCTCTACAAACCAGGTTTGAACCTGTCATGAATGAACACAGTCTAGGGGGTTTTTGACTTCTGGTCTATTTCCAACTCCTCTATTTCTTTTCTCTCCTTCTCTGTCTCTGACTCTCACAAGCTCTTCCTCACTCTGTCTGTACTCAGTAATATTTTAATTATATCCTTATTTTATTGACAGGCCCAGATATACAATGAGAGTTGCCAGATCAATACTGAGCTCTGGCTTGATTTGTTGGTGATTTCACCTAGGCTACTGGAGCCTCAGCTTTGTAAGTTTCTCTGACACAATCCATATTCTGTCTCCTCATATCCATGGTAGTATCTCTCAGACTTTATAATGAATATATACATCCATATACATATATAAATATATATCTGTCATTTTTAGATTTGTCGACCTATGGTCTTCCTGTGGTTTTTATTATTATTTTTATTTTTTCAAATCCTCCTAGACCATCCCCATATATTTGCATATTTATTTATATATTTAGTCTGATATTACATGAGGGTTCATTTCTTCTGCCTGATAGATTTTCTCTTATAATTGAAGGGAACTTTGGAAACACAATACATTTCCTTTTGCAGATACTACACACGACTACAACTATTACTGCACTGTTTTTGACAGTGACATCCAATGCACAATGGATTAGTATTGCATGACTCTAAAGAATGTTCCCTATTTAACCTACCAATTAGAGAAGAAGAACATCACCATAAGGGGCATGGACCAAGAGCTGGCCAATGAGAACAGAGGTGAAGTTGCGAGGGCGGAACTCAGAGAGCAGCCTTCTGAAGGAAGCCCGCCAATGGGATCTCAGAACTGGCCTAAAACGCTGGGCGAGCTTTCAAGAAGCTGTCCAGTGCGCATGTGTATAACTCCGTTTTTTGCCTGTGCCTCTGTGGATGTGTGCATGTGTGACTGTGAGAGTGTGTGTTTGTGTTTGTTTGTGTGTGTGTATGTGTGTGGTAGGGAGAGAAAGAGAACAACAGAATTACTGTGGCACAGGATATTTTGTGCAAAACACTTGGCACATTCTGATTTACAGCTCAATATTGACACCATTGTAGCTCTCCTTGGCGCTTGGACTCTATTTTTCTTTTCAGATGTAAAGACACTGAAGAGGGAGAGGTTTTGCCCTAAGGCTTGCACAAGGAACTAGCAGCTTCCCTGTGTGTGTTGCCAGACTAGGAAACTTGTGGTGCCTGTCCATGTGGAGAGTCTCCTTGATGAGTTCCTTCTCAAGCCTTTTTCGCTATGTCCCCTTGGAGCTGCATATATCTAATGATTTGGAGATTTTACTCCTTTGGACAATTCTTTTTCTGATGCACAGTTTCTCTCCACGTTTTAGCAATCAATTGTCTGAATGTCATATTGCATCCATTGTAGAAAATGACTACATCAGTGTCTTGCTCTCTCTCTCTCTCTCTCTCTCTCTCTCTATATATATATATATATATATATATACACACACACACATATATATATGACATGTAGAGGACTGAGAATATATTTTAGCTAGATACCTACACAGCTCTGGATTAGGGTTGTAATGCGCATACACCTGGCCCTTGTGAACCACAGTCATGAGAGACATCTCACCGAGCCATTCGTTTATCTCTTGTCACTCTACAGCTGCCATTCATCTACTTCCCTCTTGCTCTTTTTGTCCACCAAGTCCTATCCCAAAATTGAAAATCAAAGAAGAAATAGACATAGTTCAGTTCCCTGCACACAGGACAGGCTGAGGCTGGACCATGGAGATGAAATACGCCAGCTTGCATTTCCAATAGCCTTTCTATCAGTATCCTTATTGTATTTATCATAGCACAGAACTTGCCTCCATTTTCTAGTGTAAGCTTCAATACATATGTTTCTTTTCATTCTCAGGAATTCTTAATTTGCCTGGACCTTGAAGTGTCAGGGGAGATTTGAAGCAGCCCTCTGTTTCTCAGCAGATGGTTTCTATATTTCTACTATAATCAGGTCTTCCTCTGGTTTTTGTTTTTATTTTTTCAAATAATCTTAGATTATCCCCATTATTTGCATATTTATTTATTTATTTATTTATTGCCATATCACATGAGGGGTCATTTCCTCTGCCTGATATATTTTCTCTTATAATTGAAAGGAACTTTTGACACACAATACATTGCCTTTTGCAGATACTACACACTACTACAACTATTACTGCACTGTTTTTGACAGTGACATCCAATGCACAATGGATTAGTATTGCATGGCTCTAAAGAATGTTCCCTATTTAACCTACAATGTTTTTACCCTCACAAATATATATTCTGTTCTTTCTTGGGGGATGAATGGTTTACCGTTAACAGTTACATGTAATAGTGGTCACAGGGGTAATTTTTTCCACTTTCCCTGTATTTATGTACATCATGTGTAACTTTCTTACTGAGGAGAAGGAAACAGTCATAAATTGAGAGAGCAGGGCCCAAGCAGGAAGAGAGACAGAGAGACAGCTGAGTTCTGATTTGACACTAGCCCAGCTTTTCCCTAGATGGGTAAGTGGTGAGCAGGGGATCAAAAAGGGGTCCTGTGCTTCCCCATAGTTCCCTGGCATCTCCAACAGCTGTGCCTGCAACCCATGCTCCCTTCGTTGTCCATGTAACTTTTGATCTGCTCTAGGCACTTCTCACCTTCATATGCCAGAAACTTAACACTTCTCCCCTCCACCCATGAAACTTTGACCTTATACTTGAGTGCAAAACATCAACCCCAATCCACGTTATTTTAGGGAAAAGTGTGTGAGTCTCTGTGGGAGGGTGTGTGTGTGTGTGTATGTGTAAGTATACATAAGTGTGTTTCAGTTATGATTACCTCTATTGTTTCTTTTTTCCTGATGCAGATTCTTAGGAACTGGGTTTTGCAATGACAAAGGAAGTTTCCACTGCACAAGTGGTTTTTCAAATATGAATGGCACATTGGATATTCTGGACACTGGTGTGCATTCTCCCAGGTGGTCCTCAGATGGGTTCTTTCCTTTGCTATTCCCATGCTGTATGTAATTTTCTGTGTAGACTCAAAGAGGAGTGGCATGGGGGAGCTCAGCTGCATTCTGCTGTGTGTCCACAAGGTGGCAGCAAAGCCCATAGTTGAGTGTAGTGATTCTGTGGAATGAGGACTCTCGGATTTGTGGCCCATGGACAGCAAGGTTGAAATTGACGTAGAGTGCCCTAGACATCTGTTCTTTCCTGTGGGGTGGGGGGATCCCCCATTTGGCTTTGCAAGTGGAAGGGGTTTCTCTCTTTGTCTGGGATGACTCTACTGGGAGCTTGTGAATCCCTGTGCTCAGCTGCATTCTTCTGGGTGTCCACAAAGGGCAGCAACAGTGCGGGACTAAGGCTCCATGGGGCAAGTGCACTGAGGCACTGGGCTACGAGAGTGGACACAGTGTTTATGGGTGTGCCCCAAGAGCATGGGGAGCCTAGCTCAAGCAGGCAGTGTCCTAAGGACGGGTCCAGACAGGAGCTGTTGGGTCATGTTGCAGAAACAGGGCCTACAGAGGAAGGCAGACAGTCCCCAGGGGCGGGTCTTAGAGACCATGCCCTCTGAGCCTGAGGGGAGGGCCCAGTGTGTATTCATAGAGACAGCTGGCCAATTAGAGAAGAGGAACATCATCCTCAGGGGCGTGAACCAAGAGCAGGCCAATGAGAACAAAGGAGAAGTTGTGCGAACTGGACTCAGAGAGCAGCCTTCTGAAGGAAGCCCGCCAATGGGAGTTCAGAGCTGGCCTTAAAAGGCGGGCATGCTTCCAGGAATTGCGAAGCAGGGTTCAGCCCAGGGCCCTGCCTTGCAGAAACTGTCCAGTGCGTATGTGTATAACTTCATTTGTGCCTGTGCCTCTGTGGATGTGTGCATGCGTGACTGTGAGAGTGTGTGTTTGTGTTTATTTGTGTATGTGTATGCGTGTGGAAGGGAGAGAAAGAGAACAACAGAATCACTGTGGCAAAGGACATTTTGTGCAAAATTTTGGCACATTCTGATTTACTGCTAAATATTGACAGCATTGTAGCTCTCCTTGTCACTTGGACACTATTTTACTTTTCAGATGTAAAGACACTGAAGAGGGAGAGGTTTTGCCCTAAGGCTTGCTCTAGGAACTAGCAGCTTCCCTGTGTGTGTTGCCAGACTAGGAAACTTGTGGTGCCTGTCCATGTGCAGAGTTTCCTGGATGAGTTCCTTCTCGAGCCTTTTTCGCTAGGTCCCATTGGAGCTGCATATAGCTAATGATTTGGATATTTTACTCCTTTGGCCAACTCTTTTACTGATGCACAGTTTCTCTCCAGGTTTTAGCAATCAATTGTCTGAATGTCATATTGCATCCATTGTAGAAAATGACTACATCAGTGTCTTGCTCTCTCTCTCTCTCTCTCTCTCTCTCTCTCTCTCTATATATATATATATATATATATATATATATATATAAGATGTAGATGTCTGAAAATATATTTTAGCTAGAGACCTGCACAGCTCTGGATTCGGGTAGTCATGCGGATACACCTGGCCCTTCAGAGTCACAGTCATGAGAGACATCTCACAGAACATTCATTTACCTATTGTCACTCTACAAATCTCTCAGCACAAACTACAGCTGCCAAATCATCTACTTCCCTCTTGCTCATTTTGTCCAAGGAGTCCTATTCCAAAACTGTAAATCAAAGAAAAAATCGACATAGTGCAGGTCCCTGCACACAGTACAGGCTGAGGCTGGACCAGGGAGATGAAATATGCCAGCCTGAATCTTGGCTGGAGCATCACTAATCTACTTCCTATTTGGAGAGGCAAGGGCAGTTTTGTAGTTGGGCTGCTGCCCAAGTGTTGCTTCTCAGAGTGGGCTAAGACCTAGATTTTCTAAGTGTAACCTTTCCTCACAAATATAAAATAACAATGCCACTTGTAAGAAGTATACATAGGCATGGAGGGTTTGTCTTCAGTGCTCTGGCACTGATCAACACAGCGCCAGAATTTCTGTCCTTTTCAGTCACTGTCATTCTGTCTCTCTGACTGTCTCTATGTGCCTTCTTCCCTGCACCCTTCGTGGATGTCAGTGCATGCATCTTGACCTCGGTCTTCCTGGTGTTGAACTTTTCCTTTCTTTGCACTTTGGATTACTTAGTCTCGTGCATATGGCTTTTTACAGAGGGGCACTGAGGAGACAGTGTTCCTGCTGCAGGTAACAGGCATATGTCCATCTGCAGCTGCAGCTGTCCAGGCCCTCTGTGCTTGACTCCCATTCTCCAGGGCCCTGTGTCTGATACTCAGCCTAAATGCAGCCCTCCACAATTTCCTGCACCACATCCTTGTCCTTATTCCATGAGACCCCAGGTCAAGAGAACTGAAACTCTACCACCCTGGCACACACATTGTACTTTCCCTATATTGGGCCGAATGTAAAGGATCTGTGGTACTGATGGCCACGCCATTGTCCAGATTTTCCACGCTAAACAGAAGCTTCCAGGGTTCAGAAAGAGGGTGTTTTGATGGCTGTGGAAAGTCTTTTCAAGTGCCTCCTGGGGTTTCAAATCCTTTTGAAGCCTGAAGTTATTTCTTGTAACTAGGGAATATTCTCACCTCTGGCCCGAAAGCCCTCCCAAGTAGGAGCACAGCTATTCACTAGAAACTCCTAATTCAGCCAATGGAGGCATCCATCTTCCTTTTGTCTCCCCATATCAAGGGCCCAGGGAGTTTGTGCTTCCTGCAAGCTTAGCGACTTTGTATGGGACACTCATGCATGCCTACTTCTGGTAATCTCTCTGAGTGTGATGTGTGGACACCAGGAAACCATGATAAAGGATTGTGAGGCCACAGGAGCAATTGTCTTAGCCAGACCCAAAGGGTAGGTGTAAGGGGACGGGTTCAACCACTATTGTTTGGTCAAACACAGTTCCCATGTATGTTGAAAGAAAGCTCTTTCTGGGTTGATTCTGGCTTGTAATTAGCTGCCCTGAGCGGTGGACTGAGAGTCTGGAGGCGGAGTAGACAGCCAAACATGACTGGACAGGCTCCTGCCCTTGAATTCTGAGGGGTGCCCCAGTTTACCCCATTGGCAGTGTTTGGATGATAGTGAGAGATGAGACTGAACAGGTAAGTCAGGAGAGGGAGACATGAGAGTCCCTTTGCATATGCATTCTTGCTTAGCCTGAATCTGGGCTAGCTGGCTTGCCCTGACCAGCTATGTTCTCTGAACATAAGTTGCAGGTGAGACTGGCTACCTTCCCACCCATGCTCTGAGACTACTATAGGTGAGCTCTGAGCACACACAGACACAGACAGACAGACACACAGACACACACACATATTACTGTCAGGTCTGATAGTACAGCATATGGTGAAGGATGGGACTGTATGGGGTCTGTGGGCATGAGAGCTGCTGCCTTACAATGTCTACAAGCCAGGTTTGAACCTGTCATCTATGAACACCTTGTAGGAGGTTTTTGAATTCTCATCTCTTTCCAGCAGAAGTGGATGGTGGGTGGGCCTTTCAGAGGCTGCCCAATGAGAGTGCTACAGGGCCGTGTGGGCGGTGCTCAAGGTTGCTGGCCAATCACTGACTAGGGCCTTTGACACTACTGGGTGTGTGCAAGCACACTGGCCAATGATATTGCTGGCAGGGGTTCTGGGCGTGGCCTAGGCCTCTGGCATATCAGAGCATGTCTGGTGCCCTGTCTGCGGGCCTTCTGAAGTAAGCCTGACAATGGGAGCTCAGAGCTGGCTTTAAAAGACTGGGCGTGCTTCCAGTAAGTGCGAAGCAGGGTTCAGCCCAGGGCCTGCCTTGCAGAAGCTGTCCAGTGTGGATGTGTATAACTCCGTTTGTGCCTGTGCCCCTGTGGATGTGTGCGTGTGTGTAATTGTAAGAATGTGTGTTTGTGTGTGTTTGTGTGTGAGTGAGAGGGAGGGAGAGAGAGATAGAATAACAGAATCACTGTGGCACAGGAGATTTTGTGCAAAATACTTGGCTCATTTTGATTTACAGCTCAATATTGACACCATTGTGGCTCTCCTTGGCCCTTGGTCACTTTTCTTCTTTTCAGATGTAAAGACACTGAAGAGGGAGAGGTTTTTCCCTGAGGCTTGCACTGGGAATGAGCAACTGCCCTTTGTGTATTGCCAGACTAGGAAATTTGTGGTGCCTGTCCATGTGAGAGTGTCCTGGATGAGTTTCTTCTGGAACCTTTTTAGCTAGTTCCCATTGGAGCTGCATATAGCTAATGATTTGGAGATTTTACTCCTTTGGACAATTCTTTTCCTGATGCACAGTTTCTTTCCAGGTTTTAGTAATCAATTGCCTATTCAGTCTCCTGCTCTCATACACTCTGTTTCATTCATTTATATTTTACTTATATACTTATTTTAATGACAGGCCCAGATATACAAAGAGAGTAACCAGAGCACTGCTGAGCTCTGGCGTGTTGTGTTGGCAATTTCACCTAGGCTACTGGAGCATCAGTGTGTAAGTCTTTCTGACACATGCCATATTCTCTCAGCTCATTTCCATGCCAGTATCACTCAGAGTTTATAATAAAGAGATACATACATATATATATATATAAACATATATATTTATATATGTCATTTTTTGAATTTTCTACCTATTGTATTTGACCTTAAATCAGAATTATCACATATATAACAGCCTAGATTTTCAGAAATAATTGGCCATGTAGCTGGAGCAGTATTCAATACAATTATAAATAATAGAACCTTCCAGTAGCATTTATAATCGTGTTTCTATCAGCATCCTTATTGTAATTATTATAGCCCAGAACTTCCCTCCTTTTTCTAGTGTAAGCTTCAATACGTATGTGTTTGTTTTCTTTTTCCGGAAATCTTAATTTCCTTGGACCCTGAAGTGTTTGGGAATTTTTGAAGCAGCACTCTGTTTCTCAGAATATGTTTTCTATGTTTCTGCTGTAATCAGGTCTTCTTGTGTTTTTTATTTTCATTATTTTTATTTTTTCAAGTCCTCACAAATCATCCCCATTTATTTGCATATTTATTTATTCAGTCAGGTTTCACATGAGTGTCATTTCTTCTGTTTGATATATTTTCTCTTATAACTGAAGGGAACTCTTGACACCCAATGCATTTCCTGGGGCAAATACTACACACATATAGTGAAGGCTTGATTGTGTGGAGTCTGTGGGCATTAGAGCTGCTGCCTCTACAACACAGGTTTGAACCTGTCATGAATGAACACAGTCTAGGGGGTTTTTGACTTCTGTTCTATTTCCAACTCCTCTATTTCTTTTCTCTCCTTCTCTGTCTCTGACTCTCACAGGCTCTCACTTACTATGTCTGCACGCAGTAATATTTTACTTATATCCTTATTTTATTGACAAGCCCAGAATACAAAGAGAGTTGCCAGAGCACTGCTGAGCTCTGGCTTGTTTTGTTGGTGATTTCACCTAGGCTACTGAAGCCTCAGCTTGGTACGTCGCTCTGACACAAACCATATTCTGTCTCCTCATATCGATGGCAGTATCTCTGTGACTTAATAATAAAGATATACATCCATATACATATATAAGTGCACATACATATCTGTCATTTTTAGAATTGTGGACCTATTGTCTACCTGTGGTTTGTATTATTTTTTAATTTGTTCAAATCCTCCTAGATCATCCACATTTAATTGCATATTTATTTATATATTTAGTACGATATCACATGAGGGGTCATTTTTTCTGCCTGATAGATTTTCTCTTATAATTTAAGGGAAATTTGGACACACAATACATTTCCTTTTGCAGATACTACACACTACTACAACTACTACTGCACTGCTTTTGACAGTGACATCCATTGCACAATGGATTAGTATTGCAAGACTCTAAAGAATGTTCCCTATTCAACCTACAATGTTGTTCACCTCAAAAATATTTATTCTGCTCTTTATTGGGGATGAATGGTTTACAGTCAAGAGTTACATGTAATAGTGGCTAAGGGGGTAATTTTTCCCACTTTCCCTATATTTCTGTACATCATTTGTAACTTTCCTATTGAGGAGAAGGAAACAGTCATAAATTTAGAGACAGAGAGAAAGCTGCAGCTCTGATTTGCCACTAGCCCAGCTTTTCCCTAATTGGGTAAGTGGTGACCAGGGGCTCACAATGCGGTCTTGGGCTTCCACATAGTTCTTTGGCATTCTTTCTTAGGTAGAAACTGGAATACCTGGCTTGCCCTGACCAGCTAGGTTCTCTGTACATAAGTTGCAGGTGAGGCTGGCTACCTTGACACCCATGCTCTGAGACTACTACAGGTGAGCTCTGAGCACATACAGATACACACAGACAGAAAAACAGACACACACACACACATTACTGTCAGGTCTGGTAGTACAGCATATGGTGAAGGCTGGGCCTGTCTGGTGTCTGTGGGCATGAGAGCTGCTGCCTTACAATCTCTACAAGCCAGGTTTTATCCTGTCATCAATGAACACAGTGTAGGAGGTTTTTGAATTCTGAGACACTGAAGAGGGAGAGGTTTTTGCCCTGAGGCTTGCACTGGGAACTAGCAGCTGCCCTGTGTGTGTTGCGAGACTAGGAAACTTGTGGTGCCCGTCTATGTGGAGAGACTCCTGGAGGAGTTCCGTCTCAAGCCTTTTTCGATCGGTCCCAATGGAGCTGCATATAGCTAATGATTTGGAGATTTTACTCCTTTGGACAATTCTTTTCCTGATGTACAGTTACTCTCCAGGTTTTAGCAATCAATTGTCTGAATGTCATATCGAATCCATTGTAGAAAATGACGACATCAGTGTCTCTCTCTCTCTGTCTCTCTCTATATTTATGTAATATGTAGAGGTCTGAAAATATTTTTATCTAGAGTCCTCCACAGCTCTGGATTAGGGTAGTAAAGTGGATACACCAGGCCCTTCTGAGCCACAGTAATGAGAGACATATCACAGAGCCATATCGTTTATCACTCTACAAATCTCTTTCAGCAAAACTACTGCTGCCAAATCATCTACTTCCCTCTTGCTCATTTTTTCCACTGAGTCCTATCCAAAACTGTAAATCAAAGAAGAAATAGACATAGTGCAGTTCCCTGCACACAGGACAGGATGAGGCTGGATCAGGGAGATGAAATACGCCAGCCTGCATTTGGCTGGAGCATCACTAAAACTACTTCCAATTTGGAGAGGCAAGGGCAGATTTGGAGAGTGGGCTGCAGACCGAGTGTTGCTTCTCAGAGTGGGCTAAGACCTACCTGTTCTAAGTGTAACCTTTCCTCAAAAACAGAAAATAGCAATGCCACTTGTAAGAAGTATGCTTGGGCATGGAGTGTTTGTCTTCAGTGCTCTGGCACTGATCAACACAGGGCCAGAATTTCAGTCCTTTTATGTCTCTGTAATTCTCTCTCTCTGACTGTCACTGTGTGCCTTCTTCCCTGGGCCCTTACTGGAAGTCAGTGCATGCATTGTGAACTCATTCATCCTGGTGTTGAAATGTTCCTTTCTTTGCCCTTTGCATTATTTAGTCTTCTGCACATGTTGCAGTACAGAGGGGAACTGCGGAGACACCATTCCTGCTGAAGGTAAGAGGCATATGTCCATCTGCAGCTGCAGCTGTCCAGGCCCTCTGTGCTTGACTCCCATTCTCCAGGGCCCTGTGGCTGACACTCAGCCTACATAAAGCCCTCCTAACCTTCCTGTACAGCGTCCTTGTCCTTATTCCATGAGAGCCCCGGTGAAGTGAAGTGAAACTCTACCACCTTGGCACACACATTGTGCTTTCCCTCTATTACTCTTTTGGACAATTCTTTTACTGATGCACAGTTTCACTCCATGATTTACCAATCAATTATCTGAATGTCATATCAAATCCATTGTAGAAAATGACTACATCAGTTTCTCTCTCTCTCTCTCTCTCTCTCTCTCTCTCTCTATATATATATATATATATATATACATATATATATATGTGTGTAACATGTAGAGGTCTGAAAATATTTTTTAGCTAGAAACCTACACAGCTCTGGATTAGGGTAGTTAAGTGGATACACCTGGCCCTTCTGAGCCACAGTCATGAGAGACATCTCACAGAACATATCGTTTATCACTCTACAAATCTCTCTTAGCACAAACTACAGCTGCCAAATCATCTACTTCCCTCTTGCTCATTTAGTCCACCGGCTCCTATCCAAAAACTGTAAATCAAAGAAGAAATAGACATAGTGCAGTTCCCTGCACACAGGATAGGCAGAGGCTGGACCAGGGAGTTGCAATACGCCAGCCTGCATCTTGGCTGGAGCCTCACTAAGACTACTTCCAATTTAGAGAGGCGGGGGCAGTTTTTGAGAGTGGGCTGCCGGCCAAGTGTTGCTTCTCAAAGTGGCTAAGACCTAGATGTTGTACATGTTACCTTTCCTCAGCAATATAAAATAGCAATGCCTCTAGTAAGAAGTATTCATGTGCATGGAGGGTTTGTCTTCAGTGCCCTGGCACTGATCCACACAGGGCCAGAATTTCAGTCCTTTACTATCTCTGTCATTCTGTCTCTCTGACTGTCTCTACATGCCTTCTTCCCTGGGCCTTTACTGGAAGTCAGTGCATGCATCGTGAACACAGTCATCCTGTTGTTGAAATTTTCCTTTCTTTGCCCTTTGGTTTATTTAGTCTCCTGCACATGGTGTAGTACAGAGGGGAACTGCGGAGTCAGCGTTGCTGCTGCAGGTTCCCGGCATATGTCCATCTGCAGCTGCAGCTGTCCATGCCGTCTGTGCTTGACTCCCATTCTCCAAGGACCTGAGGCTGACACTCAGCCTAAATGCAGCCCTCCTCACCTTCCTGCACAGCGTCCTTGTCCTTATTCCATGAGAGCCCAGATGAAGAGAAGTTAAACTCTATCCCGCTTGCACACACATTGTGCTTTCTTTCTATTAAGCCGAATGTAAAGGATCTGTGGTACTGATGGGCACACAAGTGTTGAGATTTTCCACCCAAAACAGAAGCTTCCAGGGTTCTGACAGAGGGTGTTTTGATGGCTGTGAAATGTATTTTTCAAGTGCCTCATGGGGTTTCAAATCCTTTTGAAACCTGAAGTTCTTTCTTGTATCTAGGGAATATTCTCACCTATTGCCAGAAGGGTCGCCCAACAAGGAGCACAGCTATCCAGGTGTAAGGAGGTCTGCCAGCCTGCTAGTTCCTGGAGGGATACCTGAGTATGTCCTCAGGGCCCAAGTGGTAACAGGTTTTCCCAGTTACCTTTGTTAGCATCAGCCAGGCCCTCAAGTGAGTTGTGGGGCTGTGATCTCCACTGGAAGCTCTGAATTCAGCCAAAGGAGGCATCCATATTTCTTTTGTCTGTCCATAGCAAGGGCCCGGGGATTTTGTGCTTCCTGCAAGCAGAGCGACTTTGTAAGGGACACTCATGCATGCCTACTTCTGGGAATCTCTTTGAGTGTGATGTGTGGACACAAGGACACCGTAATCAGGGATGTGAGGCCACAGGAGCAATTGTCTTAGCTGGACCCAAAGGGTAGGTGTAAGGGACCAGGTTCATCCACTATTGTTTGGTCGAACACAGTTCCCATCTATGTTGAAACACAGCTCTTTCAGGGTACTTTCTGTGCTAGTAATCTCCTGCCCTGAGCAGTGGACTGAGATCCTGGAGGCTGAGTATTTAGCCAAATGTGACTGGACAGGCCCATGCCCCTGAATTCTGAGGGTTGACCCAGCTTCCACATTGGCAGTGTTTGGATGATAGATAGTGAAGCATGGGATTGAATAAGGAACTCAGTTGATTTAGACACGAGAGTCCCTTTGTATATGCATTCTTGCTCAGCCCGAATCTGGGCTAGCTGACTTGCCCTGACCAGAAAGGTTCTCCATAAATAGGTTGCAGGTGAGGCTGGGTACCTTGCCCCCCATGCTCTGAGACTATTTCAGGTGAGCTCTGAGCACACACATACACACACAGTCAGACAGACATACAGACACACACACACACACACACACACACACACACATTACGGTCAGGTCTGGTAGTACAGCATATGGTGAAGGCTGGGCCTGTCTGGTGTCTGTGGGCATGAGAGATGCTGCCTTACAATCTCTACAAGCCAGGGTTGATCCTATCATCAATGAACACAGTGTAGGAGATAATTGAATTCTGAGACACTGAAGAGGGAGAGGTTTTTGCCCTGAGGCTTGCACTCAGACTAGCAGCTGCCCTGTGTGTGTTGTGAGACTAGGAAACTTGTGGTTTCTCCATGTGGAGAGTCTCCTGGATGAGTTCCTTCTCGAGCATTTTTCGATCGGTCCCGCTGGTGCTGCAAATAGCTAATGATTTGGAGATATTACTCTTTTGGACAATACTTTTCCTGATGCACAGTTTCACTCCATGATTTACCAATCAATTGTCTGAATGTCATATCAAATCCATTGTAGAAAATGACTCCGTCAGTCTCTATCTCTCTCTCTCTCTCTCTCTCTCTATATATATATATATATATATATATACACTCACACACACATATATATATATATATATATATATATATATATATATATATGTGTGTGTGTGTGTGTGTATATATATACACACACACACACACACAGACACACACAGTCAGACAGACAGACACACACCCTAACACACACATTACGGTCAGGTCTGATAGTACAGCATAAGGTGAAGGCTGGGGCTGTCTGCGGTCTGTGGCCATGAGATCTGCTTCTTACTATCTCTACAAGCCAGCTTTGAAACTGTCATCAATGAACACAGTGTAGGAGGTTTTTGAATTCTCACTCTTTCCAGCAGAATTCGCTGGTGGGCGGGCCTTCCAGAGGCTCCCAATGAGCATGCTGCAGGGCCCTGTGGGCGGTGCTCAAGGTTGCTAGCCAGTCACTGACTAGGGCCTTTGACACTCCTGGGTGTGTCCTAGCCCACTGGCCAATGATATTGCTGGCAGGGTTTCTGGGCGTGGCTTAGGCCTCTGGCATATCAGATCATGGCTGGTGCCCTGTTTGTGGGCCTTCTGAAGTATGCCTGACAATTGGAGCTCAGAGCTGGCCTTAAAAGGCTGGGCGTGATTCCAGGAAGTGCGAAGTAGGTTTCAGCCCAGGGCCCTAACTTGCAGAAGCTGTCCAGTGTGATGTTTATAACTCCGTTTGTGCCTGTGCCTCTGTGAATGTGTGAGTGTGTGTAAGTGTGAGAGTGTGTGTTTGTGTGTGTTTGTGTGTGTGTCTGAGAGAGGGAGAGAGAGAACAACAAAATCACTGTGGCACAGGTGATTTTGTACAAAACACTTGGCAAATTCGGATTTACAGCTCAATATTGACACCATTATGGCGCTCCTTGGCCCTTGGTCACTTTTCTTTTTTTCAGATGTAAAGACTGTGAAGAGGGAGAGGTTTTTTCCCTGAGGCTTGCACTGGGAACTAGAAGCTGCCCTGTGTGTGTTGCGAGACTAGGAAACTTGTGGTGCCTGTACATGAGGAGAGTCTCCTGGATGAGTTCCTTCTCGACCCTTTTACGGTGCGCCATTTGGATCTGCATATAGCTAATGATTTGGAGATTTTACTCCTTTGGACAATTCTTTTCCTGATGCCCAGTTTCTCTCCACGTCTTAGCAATCAATTGTCTGAATGTCATATCGCATCCATTGTAGAAAATGACTACATCAGTGTCTTCCTCTCTCCCTCTCTCTCTCTCTCTCTCTCTCTCTCTCTCTCTCTCTATATATATATATATATATATATATATATATAACATGTAGAGGTCTGAAAATATATTTTAGCTAGAGACCTGTACAGCTCTTGATTCGGGTAGTAATGCGGATACACCTGGCCATTCTGAGCCACAGTCATGGGAGACATCTCACAGAGCCATTCGTTTACCTCTTGTCACTCTACAAATCTCTCTCAGCACAAAGTACAGCTGCCAAATCATCAACTTCCCTCTTGCTCCTTTTGTCCACCGAGTCCTATCCCAAAACAGTAAATCAAAGAAGAAATAGACATAGTGCAGTTCCCTGCACACAGGGCAGGCTGAGGCTAGACCAGGGCGATGAAATACGCCACCCTGCATTTGGCTGGAGCATCACTAAAACTTCTTCCAATATGGAGAGGTGGGGGCAGTTTTGCAGAGTGGTCTGCAGGCCAAGTGTTGCTTCTCAGAGTGGGCTAAGACCTAGATGTTCTAAGTGTAACCTTTACTCTCAAACATAAAATAACAATGCCATTTGTAACAAGTATGCATGGGCATGGGGGGTTTGTCTTCAGTGATCTGGCACTGATCAACACAGGGGCAGAATTTCTGTCCTTTTCAGTCACTGTCATTCTGTCTCTCAGACTGTCTCTGTGTGCCTTCTTCACTGGGCCCTTACTGGAATTTATTGCATACATCGTGAACTCGTTATTCTCGGTGTTGAAATTTTCCTTTCTTTGCCCTTTTGATTACTTAGTCTTGTGCATATGGCAAAGTACAGAGGGGAACTGAGGAGACAGCCTTCCTGCTGCAGGTAACAGGCATATGCCAGTCTCCAGCTACAGCTGTCCAGGCCTTCTGTGCTTGACTCCCACTCTCCAAGGTCCTGTGGCTGACACTCAGCCTAAATTCAGCCTTCCTCAATTTCCTGCAACGCATACTTGTCCTTATTCCATGAGAGCCCAGGTTAAGAGAAGTGAAACTCTACCACCATGGCACACACATTGTGCTTTCCCTCTATTGGGCCAAATGTAAAGGATCTGTGGTACTGATGGCCACCGATATTCCATGCAATACGGAAGCTTCCAGGGTTCAGAAAGAGGGTGTTTTGATCGCTCTGAAATGTATTTTCCAAGTGCCTCCTGGGGTTTCAAATCCTTTTGAAACCTGAAGTTCTTTCTTGTATCTAGGGAATATTCTCACCTCTGGCCTGAAGGCTCTCCCAACTAGGAGCACAGCTATCCCAGCGTCAGGAGGTCTGACAGCCTGCTAGCTCCTGGAGGGATTCCTGAGTATGTCCTCAGGCCCCAAGTGGTAACAGGTGTCTCCAATTGCCTTTATTAGCAGCAGCCAGGCCCTCAGGTGAGGGGCGGGGCTGTGATCTCCACTGGAAGCTCCTAATTCAGCCAATGGAGGCATCCATCTTCCTTTGTCTCTCCATAGCAAGAGCCCAGGTAGTTTGTGCTTCCTGTAAGCAGAGCGAGTTTGTATGGGACACTCATGCATGCCTACTTCTGGGAATCTCTGAGTGTGATGTGTGGACACCAGGACACCATGATCAGGGAATTGAGGCCACAGGAGCAATTGCCTTAGATACCCCCAAAGATTAGGTGAAAGGGGACAGTTCATACACTATTGTTTTGTCAAACACAGTTCCCATCTATGTTGAAACACAGCTCTTTCTGGGTTCTTTCAGGGCTTGTAATCTGCTGCCCTGAGCAGTGGACTGAGAGCCTGGAGGCTGAGTAGGCAGCCAAACGTGACTGCCTACTCAGCCTCATGCCCCTGAATTCTGAGGGATGCCCCAGCTTACCCCGTTGTCAGTGTTTGGATGATAGTGATGCATGGGATTGAATCCGGAACTCAGGAGAGGGAAACATGAGAATCCCTTTGCATATGCATTCTTGGTTAGCCACAATCTGGGCTAGTTGGCTTGCCCTGTCCAGCTAGGTTCTCTGTACATAAGTTGCAGGTGAGGCTGGCTACCTTGACACCCATGGTCTGAGACTACAATAGGTGAGCTCTGAGCACACACAGACACAGACAGACAGACAGACAGACAGACACACATTCACACACACATTACTATCATGTGTGGTAGTACAGCATATGGTGAAGGCTGGGGCTGTATGGGGTCTGTGGGCATGAGAGCTGCTGCCTTACAATCTCTACAAGCCAGGATTGAACCTGTCAGTAATGAACACAGTGTAGGAGGTTTTGACTTCTGATCACTTTCCAACTCATCTATTTCTTTTCTCTCCTTTCTGTCTCTGACTCTCACAGGGTCTCACTCACTCTGTCTGCACTCAGTAATATTTTACTTATATCCTTATTTTATTAACAGGCCCATATATACAAACAGAGTTGCCAGAGCACTGCTGAGCTCTGGCTTGTTGTGTTAGTGATATCTCCTAGGCTACTGGAGTCCCAGCTTTGTAAGTCTCTCTGACACAAGCCATACTCTGTCTCCTCATATCCATGGCCGTATCTCTCAGACTTTATAATAAACATATACATATATATATATATATGTTATTTTTAGAATTGTCGACCTATGTAATTGATCTTTATTAGAATTAACACATTTATAACAGCTTCCTTTTTCATTAATAATTGGCCACCTAGTTGGAGCAGGATTCAATACAATTATAAATAATAGAACCTTCCAGTAGCATTTCTATTAGCATCCTTATGTAATTATGATAGTACAGAACTTGCCTCCTTTCTCTAGTGTAAGCTTCAGTACATATGAGTCTCCTTTCATTCTCCTGAAATCTTAATTTCCCTGGACTCTGAAGTGTCTCGGAATTTTTGAAGCAGCCCTCTGTTTCTCAGCAGATGGTTTTCATTCACTCCTGTAATCAGGTCTTCTTGTGCTTTTTGTTTTTATTTTTCATTTTTTTTCAAATCCTCCTAGATCATCCCCATTTATTTGCATATTTATTTATTTATAAGGGGTCATTTATTTATGAGGGTTCATTTCTTCTTCTTGATAGATTTTTCTCTTATAATTTAAGGGAAATTTACACTCACAATATATTTCGTCTGGTAAATACTACACACATATGGTGAAGGCTCGCGTGGTTTGTGTTCTGTGGACTTGAGACTTCTGCCTTACAATCTCTACAACCCAGGTTTGAACCTGTCATGTATGAACACAGTGTGGGAGGTTTTTGACTTCTGTTCTCTTTCCCACTCTTCTATTTCTCTTCTTGAATTCTCTGTCTCTGACTCTCACAGGCTCTCACTCACTCTGTCTGCACTCATTAATATTTTACTTGTACATTATTTTACTGACAGGCCCAGATATACAAAGGGAATCACCACACTGCTGATCTCTGGCTGTTTATTTGGCGATTTCACCTAGGTTTCTGGAACTTCAGCTTTGTAAGTCTCTCTGCCACAAGCCATACTCTGTCTCCCTATAGCCATGCCAGTATCCCTCAGAGTCTATAATAAATATACACTTACATATATATATATATATATATATATACACATATATATATACATATATATATATATATATATATCAGTCATTTTTAGAATTGTTGACCTTTTTATTTGATCTTAATGCAGAATTACCACATTTATAACAGCCTCATTATTCATAAATAATTGGTCACATAGTTGGAGCAGGATTCACTACAATTATAAATTATAAGCCTTCCAGGAGCATATCCAATAGCCTTTCTATGAGTATCCTCATTGTAAATATCATAGCACAGAACTTTCCTCCACATTCTAGTGTAAGCTTCAACATGTATGCCTTTCTTTTCATTCTGTGGATTTCTTAATTTGCTTGGACCCTGAAGTGTCAGGGAAGTTTTGAAGCAGCCCTCTGTTTCTCAGCAGACATTTTCGATATTTCTGCTGTAATCAGTTCTTCCTGTGGTTTTTGTTTTTATTGTTTTCAAATCCTCCTAGATCATCCCCATTCATTTGCATATTTATTTATTTATTTAGTCCCATATCACATGAGGGGTCATATCTTCTGCCTGATAAATTTTCTCTTATAACTGAAGGGAACTTCTCACACAAAATACATTTCCTTTTGCAGATACTACACACTACTACAACTACTACTGGACTGTTTTTGACAGTGACATCCAATGCACAATGGATTAGTATTGCATGGCTCTAAAGAATGTTCACTATTTAACCTACAAAGTTTTTAACCTCACAAATAATTATTCTGTTCTTTCTTGGGGTATGAATGGTTTACTCCCAACAGTTACATGTAATAGTGGGCTCAGGGGTAATTTTTCCCACTTTCCCTGTATTTCTGTACATCCTTTGTAACTTTTTCACTGAGGAGAAGGAAACAGTCATAAAATGAGAGAGCAGTGCCCAAGCCGGAAGAGAGACAGAAAAACAGCTGCAGTTCTGATTTGACACTAGCCCAGCTTTTCCCTAGCTGGGAAAGTGGTGAGCAGGGGCTCTAAACGGGGTCCTGGGCTTCTACATAGTTTCCCTGTCAGCTCCACCAGCTGTGCCTCCAACCCATGCTCCCTTCATTGTCCATGTAAGTATAGATATGCTCTAGGCACTTCTCACCTTCATATGCCAGAAACTTAATACTTCTCCCCTCCACCCATGAAACTTTGACCTTTTACTTGAGTGCAAAACAGCAACCCCAATCCACGTTATTTTAGGGAAAAGTGTGTGGGTCTCTGTGGGAGGGTGTGTGTGTGTGTGTGTAAGTGTACATAAGTGTGTTTCAGTTATGATTACCGCTGTTGTTTCTGTATTCCTGACGCAAATTCTTAGGAACTCGGTTGTGCAATGACAAAGGAAGTTTCCACTGCACAAGTGGTTTTTCAAATATGAATGGCACATTGGATATTCTGGACACTGATGTGCATTCTCCCAGGTGGTCCTCAGATGGGTTCTTTCCTTTACTATTCCCATGCTGTGTGTAATTTTCTGTGTAGACTCAAAGAGTAGTGGCATGGGGGAGCTCAGCTGCATTCTGCTGTGTGTCCACAAGGTGGCAGCATAGCCCATAGTTGAGTGTAGTGATTCTGTGGAATGAGGAGAACTCTGGGATTTGTGGCCCATGGACAGCAAGGTTGAAATTGAGGTAGAGTGCCCTAGACATCTGTTCTTTCCTCTGGGGTGGGGGGGTGCCTCATTTGGCTTTGCAACTGGAAGGGGTTTCTCTCTTTGTCTGGGATGACTCTACTGGGAGCTTGTGAATCCCTGTGCTCAGCTGCATTCTGCTGGGTGTCCACAAGAGGGCAGCACCAGTGTGTGACTAAGGCACCATGGGGCAAGTGCCTTGAGGCACCGGGCTAGGAGAGTGGAGAGAGTGATTATGGGTGTGCCCCATGAGCATGGCCAGCCTAGCTCAATCAGGCAGTGTCTTAAGGACGGGTCCAGACAGGAGCTGTTGGGTCATCTTGGCAGAAACAGGGCCTACAGAGGATGACAGACAGTTCCCAGGGGCGGGTCTAAGAGACCACGCCATCTGAGTCTCAGGGGAGGGCCCAGTGCATATATATAGAGAAAGTTGTCCAATTAGAGAAGAGGAACATCACCTTCAGGGGCGTGAACCAAGAGCTGGCCAATGAGAACAGAGGAGAAGTTGCGAGAACATGACTCAGAGAGTAGCCTTCTGAAGGAAGCCCGCGAAGGGGAGCTCAGAGCTAGTCTTAAAAGGCAGGCGTGCTTCCCGGAAGTGATAAGCAGGGTTCAGCCCAGGGCCCTGCCTTGCAGAAGCTGTCCAGTGTGCATGTGTATAACTCCATTTGTACCTGTACCTCTGTGGATGTGTGCGTGCGTGACTGAGAGAGTGTGTGTTTGTGTTTGTTTGTGTGAGTATGTGTGTGGGAGGGAGAGAAAGAGAACAATAGAATCACTGTGGCACAGGAGATTTTGTGCAAAACACTTGGCACATTCTGATTTGCTGCTCAATTTTGACACCATAGTAGCTCTCCTTGTTGCGTGGACACTTTTTTCTTTTTAGATGTAAAGACACTGAAGAGGGAGAAGTTTTTGCCCTGAATCTGGCACTGGGAACTAGCAGCTGCCCTGTGTGTGTTGCCAGACTAAGAAACTTGTGGTGCCTGTCCATGTGGAGAGTCTCCTGGATGAGTTCCTTCTCAAGACTTTTTCGCTAGGTCGCATTTGAGCTGCATATAGCTAATGATTTGGATTTTACTCCTTTGGACAATTCTTTTCCTGATGCACAGTTTCTCTCCAAGTTTTAGCAATCAATTGTCTTTATGTCATATCTAATCCATTGTAGAAAATGACTACATCAGTGTCTCTCTCCCTCTCTTTTTCTCTCTCTCTCTCTCTCAATATATATATATATATGTGTGTAACTTGTAGAGGTCTGAAAATATATTTTAGCTAGAGACCTGCAAGTTCTGGATTCGGGTAGTAATGCGGATACACCTGGCCCTTCTGAGCCACAGTCATGAGAGACATCTCACAGAGCCATTCGTTTACCTCTTGTCACACTACAGATCTCTCTCAGCACAAACTACCACTGCCAAATCATCTACTTCCCTCTTGCTCATTTTGTCCACCGAGTCCTATCCCAAAACTGAAAATCAAAGAGGAAATAGACATAGTGCAATTCCCTGCACACAGGACAGGCTGAGTCTGGACCAGGGAGATGCAATACGCCACCCTGCATCTTGGCTGGAGCATCACTAAGACTACATCCAATTTGGAGAGGCGGGGGCAATTTTCGAGAGAGGGCTGCCGGCCAAGTGTTGCTTCTCAGAGTGATTAAGTCCTAGATGTTCTAAGTGTAAGCTTTCCTCACAAACATATAATAACAATGCCACTTGTAAGAAGTATGCATGGGCTTGGAGGGTTTGTCTACAGTGCTATGGCACTGATCAACACAGGGCCAGAATTTCAGTCCTTTTCTGTCTCTGTCATTCTGTCTCTCTAACTGTCTCTACGTGCCTTCTTTCCTGGGCTCTTACTGGAAGTCAGTGCATGCATCAGGAACTCAGTCATCCAGGTGTTGAAATTTTCCTTTCTTTGTCCTTTGGATTATTTAGTCTCCTGCACTTGGTGTAGTACAGAGGGGAACTGCTGAGACAGCGTTCCTGCTGCAGGTTCCAGGCATATGTCCATCTCCAGCTGCAGCTGTCCAGGCCCTCTGTGCTTGACTCTCATTCTCCAGGACCCTGTGGCTGACACTCAGCCTAAATGCAGCCCTCCTCAGTTTCCTGCACCGCATTATCATACTTATTCCATGAGAGCCCAGGTGAAGAGAAGTGAAACTCTATCCCCCTGGCACACACATTGTGCTTTCCCTCTATTAAGCCGAATGTAACGGATCTGTGGTACTGATGGCCACACCAGTGTCCAGATTTTCCACGCAAAATGGAAGCTTCCAGGGTTCAGAAGGAGGGTGATTTGATGGCTGTGAAATGTCTTTTCCAAGTGCCTCATGGGGTTTTCAAATCCTTTTGAAACCTGAAGTTCTTTCTTGTATCTAGGGAATATTCTCACATCTGGCCAGAAGGGCCACCCAACTAGGAGCACAGCTATCCCGGGGTCAGGAGGTCTGCCAGCCTGCTAGATCCTGGAGGGATTCCTGAGTATGTCCTCAGGCCCCAAGTGGTAACAGGTGTTTCCAATTGCCTTTATTAGCAGCATCCAGGCCCTCAGGTGAGGTTCGGGGCTGTGATCTCCACTGGAAGCACTGAATTCAGCCAATGGAGGCTTCCGTCTTTCTTTTGTCTGTCCATAGCAAGGGCCCGGGGAGTTTGTGCTTCCTGCAAGCAGAGAGACTTTGTATGGGACACTCATGCATGCCTACTTCTGGGAATCTCTCTGAGTGTGATGTGTGGACACCAGGAGACAATGAACAGGTATGTAAGGCCACAGGAGCAATTGCTTTAGCCGGACCCAAAGGGTAGGTGTAAAGGACCGGGTTCATCCACTATTGTTTGGTCAAACACAGTTCCCATCTATGTTGAAACACAGCTCTTTCTGGGTACTTTCTGTGCTTGGAATCTGCTGCCCTGAGCAGTGGACTGAGAGCCTGGAGGCTAAGAAGGCAGCCAAACGTGACTGGACAGGCTCATGCCCCTGAATTCTGAAGGGTTCCCCAGCTTCCCCCGTTGGCAGTTTTTGGATGATAGATAGTGAGGCATGGGCTTGAGTAGGGAACTCAGGAGATTTAGACATGAGAGTCCCTTTGCATATGCATTCTTGCTTAGCCAGAATCTGGGCTAGCTGGCTTGCGCTGACCAGCTAGGTTCTCTGTAGATAAGTTGCAGGTGAGGCTGGCTACCTTGCCACCCTTGCTCTGAGACTACTACAGGTGAGCTCTAAGCACACACAGACACACACAGTCAGACAAACAGACAGACACACACACACACACACACACACACACACACATTACTGTCAGGTCTGATAGTACAGCATATGGTGAAGGCTGGGGCTGTTTGGGGTCTGTGGGCATGAGAGCTGCTGCCTTACAATCTCTACAAGCCAGGGTTGATCCTGTCATCAATGAACACAGTGTAGGAGGTTTTTGTATTCTGAGACACTGAAGAGGGAGAGGTTTTTGCCCTGAATCTGGCACTGGGAATTAGCAGCTGCCCTGTGTGTGTTGCCAGACTAGGAAACTTGTGGTGCCTGTGCATGTGGAGAGTCTCCTGGATGACTTCCTTCTCGAGCCTTTTTCGATCAGTCCTTTTGGATCTGCATATAGCTAATTATTTGGAGATTTTACTCCTTTGGACAATTCTTTTACTGATGCACAGTTTATCTCCAGGTTTTAGCAATCAATTGTCTTTAGGTCATATCGAATCCATTGTAGAAAATAACTATATCAGTCTCTCTCTCTCTCTCTCTCTCTCTCTCTATATATATATATATATATATATATATATATATATATATGTAACTTGTAGAGGTCTGAAAATATTTTTAGCTAGAGAACAGCACAGCTCTGTATTAGGGTAGTAAGGTGGATACACCTGGCCCTTCAGAGCCACAGTCATGAGAGACATCTCACAGAGCAATATCATTTATCACTCTACAAATCTTTCTCAGCACAAACTACCTCTGCCAAGTCATCTACTTCCCTCTTGCTCATTTTGTCCACCGAGTCCTATCCCAAAACTGAAAATCAAAGAAGAAATAAACATAGTGCAATTCCCTGCACACAGGACAGGCTGAGTCTGGACCAGGGAGATGCAATACACCAGCCTGCATCTTGGCTAGAGCATCATTAAGACTACATCCAATTTGGAGAGGCGGGGGCAATATTCGAGAGAGGGCTGCCGGCCAAGTGTTGCTTCTCAGAGTGGTTAAGTCCTAGATGTTCTAAGTGTAAGCTTTCCTCACAAACATATAATAACAATGCCACTTGTAAGAAGTATGCCTGGGCTTGGAGGGTATGTCTTCAGTGCTCTGGCACTGATCAACAAAGGGCCAGAATTTCCGTCCTTTGATGTCTCTGTCATTCTGTCTCTCTAACTGTCTCTAAGTGCCTTCTTTCCTGGACCCTTACTGGAAGTCAGTGCATGCATCCTGAACTCAGTCATCCAGGTGCTGAAATTTCCTTTCTTTGTCCTTTGGTATATTTAGTCTCCTGCACTTGGTGTAGTACAGAGGGGAACTGCTGAGACTGCGTTGCTGCTGCAGGTTCCAGGCATATGTCCATCTGCAGCTGCAGCTGTCCATGCCGTCTGTGCTTGACTCCCATTGTCCAGGGCCGTGAGGCTGACACTCAGCCTAAATGCAGCCCTCCTCACCTTCCTGCACAGCGTCCTTGTCCTAATTCCATGAGAGACCAGGTGAAGAGAAGTGAAACTCTATCCCCCTGGCAGACACATTGTGCTTTCCCTCTATTAAGCAGAATGTAAAGGATCTGTGGTACTGATGGCCACACCAGTGTCCAGATTTTCCATGCAAAACGGAAGCTTCCAGCGTTCTGAAAGAGGGTGTTTTGATGGGTGTGAAATGTCTTTTCCAAGTGCCTCATTGGGTTTTCATATCCTTTTGAAACCTGAAGTTATTTATTGTATCTAGGGAATATTCTCACGTCTGACCAGAAGGGCCACCCAACTAGGAGCACAGCTATCCCGGGGTCAGGAGGTCTGCCAGCCTGCTAGATCCTGGAGGGATTCCTGAGTATGTCCTCAGGGCCCAAGTGGTAACAGGTGTTTCCAATTGCCTTTATTAGCAGCATCCAGGCCCTCAGGTGAGGTTCGGGGCTGTGATCTCCAATGGAAGCACCGAATTCAGCCAATGGAGGCTTCCGTCTTTCTTTTGTCTGTCCATAGCAAGGGCCCGGGGAGTTTGTGCTTCCTGCAAGCAGAGAGACTTTGTATGGGACACTCATGCATGCCTACTTCTGGGAATCTCTCTGAGTGTGATGTGTGGACACCAGGAGACCATGATCATGGATGTAAGGCCACGTAAGCAATTGCCTTAGCCTGACACAAAGGGTAGGTGTAAGGGACCGGGTTCATCCACTATTGTTTGGTCAAACACAGTTCCCATCTATGTTCAAACACAGCTCTTTCTGGGTACTTTCTGTGCTTGGAATCTGCTGCCCTGAGCAGTGGACTGAGAGCCTGGAGGCTAAGTAGGCAGCCAAACGTGACTGGACAGGCTCATGCCCCTGAATTCTGGAGGGTTCCCCAGCTTCCCCCGTTGGCAGTTTTTGGATGATAGATAGTGAGGCATGGGATTGAATAGGGAAATCATGAGATTTAGACATGCGAGTCCCTTTGCATATGCATTCTTGCTTAGACAGAATCTGGGCTAGCTGGCTTGCGCTGACCAGCTAGGTTCTCTGTACATAAGTTGCAGGTGAGGCTGGCTACCTTGCCACCCATGCTCTGAGACTACTACAGGTGAGCTCTAAGCACACACAGACACACACAGTCAGACAAACAGACAGACACACACACACACACACACACACACACACACACACACATTACTGTCAGGTCTGGTAGTACAGCAAATGGTGAAGGCTGGGGCTGTCTGGGGTCTGTGAGCATGAGAGCTGCTGCCTTACAATCTCTACAAGCCAGGTTTGATCCTGTCATCAATGAACACAGTGTAGGAGGTTTTTGTATTCTGAGACACTGAAGAGGGAGAGGTTTTTGCCCTGAATCTGGCACTGGGAACTAGCAGCTTCCCTGTGTGTATTGCCATACTAGGAAACTTGTGGTGCTTGTGCATGTGGAGAGTCTCCTGGATGACTTCCTTCTCGAGCGTTTTTCGATCGGTCCCTTTGGATCTGCATATAGCTAATGATTTGGAGATTTTACTCCTTTGGACAATTCTTTTCCTGATGCACAGTTTATCTCCAGGTTTTAGCCATCAATTGTCTTTATGTCATATCGAATCTATCAAATCCTCCTATATCATCCCATTTATTTGCATATTTATGTATTTATTTAGTCTTATATTACATGAGGTGTCATTTCTTCTGTTGGATATATTTTTCTCTTACAATTGAAGGGTATACTCTCACAATACATTTTGTGTCATAAATACTACACACATATGGTGAATGCTGGGGTGGTCTGGTCTCTGTGGACGTGAGACTGCTGCCTTACAATCTCTACAACCCAGGTTTGAACCTGACATGTATGAACACAGTGTGGGAGGTTTTTGACTTCTGGTCTCTTTCCCACTCTTCTATTTCTCTTCTTGCCTTCTCTGTCTCTGACTCTCACAGGCTCTCACTCTATCTGTCTGTACTCATTAATATTTTACTTATATACTTATTTTTCTTGCATGCCCTGATATACAAAGAGAGTCACCAGGGCACTTCAGAGCTTTGGCATGTTTTGTTGGCGATTTCACCTAGGTTTCTGGAGCCTCACCTTTGTAAGTCTCTCTGGCACAAGCCATGATATGTCTCCCCATAGCCATGCAAGTATCCCTCAGAGTCTATAATAAAGATACACTTACATATATGTACATATATATATACATATATATATATCAGTCATTTTTAGAATTGTTGACCTTTTTATTTGATCTTAATGCAGAATTACCACATTTATAACAGCCTCCTTATTCTTAATTAATTGGTCACATAGTTGGAGCAGGATTCACTACAATTATAAATTATAAGCCTTCCAGGAGCATTTCCAATAGCCTTTCTATCAATATCCACATTGTAATTATCATAGCACAGAACTTGCCTCCATTTTCTTGTGTAAGCTTCAATACATGTGCCTTTCTTTTCATTTTCGGGAATTATTAATTTGCCTGGACCCTGAAGTGTCAGGGAAGTTTTGAAGCAGCCCTCTGTTTCTCAGCACACCTTTTCGATATTTCTGCTGTAATCAGGTCTTCCTGTGTTTTTTTGTTTTTTAATCCTCCTAGATCATCCCCATTTATTTGCATATTTATTTATTTAGTTATTTAGCCCCATATCACATGAGGGGTCATTTCTTCTGCCTGATAGATTTTCTCTTATAATTGAAGGGAATATTTGACACACAATACATTTCCTTTTGCAGATACTATACACTACTACAACTACTACTGCACTGTTTTTAACAGTGACATCCAATGCTCAATGGTTTAGTATTGCATGGCTCTAAAGAATGTTCCCTATTTAACCTACAATGTTTTTAAACTCACAAATATTTATTATGTTCTATCTTGGGGGATGAATGATTTACAGTCAACAGTTAAATGTAATAGTGGGCAGGGGGGTAATTTTTCCCTCTTTCCCTGTATTTCTGTACATCATTTGTAACTTTCTTATTGAGGAGAAGGAAACAGTCATACATTGAGAGGAGGGCCCAAGCAGGAAATGAGACAGAGAGACAGCTGCAGTTCTGTTATGCCACTAGCCCAGCTTTTCCCTAGCTGGGTAAGTGGTGACCAGGGGCTCAAAACTGGGTCCTGGGCTTATACATAGTTCTCTGGCATCTCCAAGAGTTGTGCCTCCAACCCATGCTCCCTTCATTGTCCATGTAACTATCGATCTGCTCTAGGCACTTCTCACCTTCATATGCCAGAAACTTAACACTTCTCCCCTCCACCCATGAAACTTTGACCTTTTACTTGAGTGTTCTTTTCCTGATACACAGTTTCTCTCCAGGTTTTAGCAATCAATTGTCGAATGTCATATCGCATCCATTGTAGAAAATGACTACATCAGTGTCTTGCTCTTTATCTCTCTCTCTCCCTCCCTCTCTCTCTCTCTCTCTCTCTCTCTATATATATATATATATATATATATATATATATATATATATATATATATATATATATAATATGACATGTAGAGGTCTGAAAATATATTTTAGCTAGAGACCTGCACAGCTCTGGATTAGGGTAGTAATGCGCATATATGTGGTCCTTCTGATCCACAATCATGAGAGACATCTCACAGAGCCATTCGTTTACCTCTTGTCACTCTACAAATCTCTCTCAGCACTAACGACAGCTGCCAAATCATCTACTTCCCTCTTGCTCTTTTTGTCCACGAAGTCCTATCCCAAACCTGTACTGGGTCTTCCTGGTGTTGAAATTTTCCTTTCTTTGCCCTTTTGATTACTTAGTCTCCTGCATATGGCGTAGTACAGAGGGGGAAACACAGCTCTTTCTGGTCTTGTAATCTGCTGCCCTGAGCAGTGGACTGAGATTCAGGAGGCTTGATAAGGCAGCCAAACGTGACTGGACAGGCTCATGACCCTAAATTCTGAGGGGTGTTCAGCCCAGGGCCCTGCCTTGCAGAAACTGTCCAGTGCGCATGTGTATAACTCCATTTGTTCCTGTGCCTCTGTGGATGTGTGCATGTCTGTGATTGTGAGAGTGTGTGTTTGTGTGTGTTTGTGTGTGGGTGTGTGTGTGAGGGAGGGAGAGACAGAGAGAACAACAGAATCACTGTGGCACAGGTGATTTTGTTGAAAACACTTGGCACATTCTGATTTACAGCTCAATATTGACACCATTGTAGCTCTTCTTGTCCCTTGGTCACTTTTCTTATTTTCATGTAAAGACAGTGAAGAGGGAGAGGTTTTTGCCCTGAGGCTTGCACAAGGAACTAGCAGCTGCCCTGTGTGTGTTGCCAGACTAGGAAACTTGTGGTGCCTGTCCATGGGGAAAGACTCCTGGATGAGTCCCTTCTCGAGACTTTTTCGCTCCATCCCTTTGGAGCTGCATATAGCTAATGATTTGGAGATTTTACTCCTTTGGACAATTCTTTTCCTGATGCGCAGTTTCTCTCCAGGTTTTATCAATCAGTTGTCTGAATGTCATATCGAATCCATTGTAGAAAATGACTACATCAGTGTCTTGCGCTCTCCCTCCCTCTCTCTCTCTCTCTCTCTCTCTCTCTCTCTCTCTCTCTCTATATATATATATATATATATATATATATATATATATATATATATATATATATATATATAACATGTAGAGGTCTGAAAATACATTTTAGCTAGAGACCTGCACAGCTGCACAGCTCTGGATTCGGGTAGTAATGCGGATACACCTGGCCCTTCTGAGCCACAGTCATGAGAGACATCTCACAGAGCCATTCTTTTACCTCTTGTCACTTTACAAATCTCTCTCAGCACAAACTACAGCTGCCAAATCATCTACTTCACTCTTGCTATTTTGTCCACTCAGGCCCCAAGTGGTAACAGGTGTTTCCAATTGCCTTTATTAGCAGCAGCCAGGCCCTAAGGTGAGGGGCGGGGCTGTGATCTCCATTGGAAACTCCTAATTCAGCCATTGGAGGCATCCATCTTCCTTTTATTCCTGCATAGAAAGGCAGCCAAACGTGACTGGACAGACTCTTTCCCTTGAATTCTGAGGGGGTGCCCCAGCTTAACCCGTTGACAGTGTTTGGATGATAGTGAGGCATGAGATTGAATCGGGAACTCAGGAGAGGGAGACATGAGAGTCCCTTTGCATGTGCATTCTTGCATAGCCAGAATCTGGGCTAGCTGGCTTGCCCTGACCAGCTAGGTTCTCTGTACATAAGTTGCAGGTGAGGCTGGCTACCTTCCCACCCATGCTCTGAGACTACTATAGGTGAGCTCTGAGCACACACAGACACAGACACACACACACATTAATGTCCTGTCTGGTAGTACAGCATATGGTGAAGGCTGGGGCTCTCTGGGGTCTGTGGGCATGAGAACTGCTGCCTTACATTCTCTACAAGCCAGCTTTGAACCTGTTATCAATGAACACAGTGTAGGAGGTTTTTGAATTCTGGTCTCTTTCCTACTCATCTGTTTCTTCTCGCCTTCTCTGTCTCTAACTCTCACATGCTCTCATACACTGAGTCTTCACTCATTTATATTTTACTTATATACTTACTTTACTGACAGGCCCAGATATACAAAGAGTTACCAGAGCACTGTAGCTCTGGTTTGTTGTGTTGGCGATTTCTCCTAGGCTACTGGAGCCTCAGTTTGTAAATCTTTCTGACACAAGCCATATTCTGTCTCCTCATTTCCATGCGAGTATCACACAGAGTTTATAATAAAGAGATACATACATATATATATAGACAGATATATTTATACATCTGTTATTTTTTGAATTGTCGACCTATGTTTTTGACCTTAATTCAGTATTACCACATTTATAACAGCCTAGTTTTTCAGAAATTATTGGCCATATAGTTGGATCAGGATTCAATACAATTATAAATAATAGAACCTTCCAGTAGCATTTTTAATCCTCTTTCTATCAGCAAACTTATTGTAATTATTATAGCCCAGAACTTCCCTCCTTTTTTTAGTGTAACCTTCAATACGTATGTGTTTGTTTTCTTTTTCCGGAAATCTTAATTTCCTTGGACCCTGCAGTATTAGGGAATTTTTGAAGCAGCCCTCTGTTTCTCAACAGATGGTTTCTATGTTTCTGCTCTAATCAGGTCTTCTTGTGGTTTTTGTTTTCATTTTTTTTATTTTTTCAAGTCCTCCTAGATCATCCCCATTTATTTGCATATTTATGTATTTGCTCAGGTATCACATGAGGGGACATTTCTTCTGCTTGATAGATTTTCTCTTATAATTGAGGGAACTTTTGATGCACAATACATTTCCTGTGGCAAATACTACACACATATGGTGAAGGCTTGGGTTGTCTGGGGTCTGTGGGCATTAGAGCTGCTGCCTTACAGTCTCTACAACCCAGGTTTGAACCTGTCATGAATGAACACAGTCTAGGGGGGGTTTTGTCTTCTGGTCTTTTTCCAACTCTTCTATTTCTCTTCTCGCCATCTCTCTCTCTGACTCTCACAGGCTCTCACTCACTCTATCTGCACTCAGTAATATTTTACTTATATCCTTATTTTATTGACAGGCCCACATATACAAAGAGAGTTACCAGAGCACTGCTGAGCTGTGGCTTGTTTTGTTGGTGATTTCACCTAGGCTACTGGAGCCTCAGCTTTGTAAGTCTCTCTGACACAAGTCATATTCTGTCTTCTCATATCCATGGCAGTATGTTTCAGAGTTAATAATAAAGATATAAATCCATATCCATATATATATATATATATATATACACATATATAAATATACATATATATATATCTGTCATTTTTGGAATTGTGAACCTATGAAATTGATCTTAATCAGAATTAACACATTTATAACAGCTTCCTTTTTCATTAATAATTGGCCACATAGTTGGAGCAGGATTCAATACAATTATAAATAATAGAACCTTCCAGTAGCATTTCTAATAGCATTTCTATCAGCATCCTTATTGTAATTATTATAGTACCGAACTTGCCTCCTTTCTCTAGTGTAAGCTTCAATACATATGAGTTTCTTTTCAATCTCCTGAAATCTTAATTTCCCTGGACTCTGAAGTGTCTCAGAATTTCTGAAGCAGCCCTCTGTTTCTCAGCAGATGGTTTCTATGTTGCTGCTCTAATCAGGTCTTCTTGTGCTTTTTGTATTCATTTTCAATTTTTGTCAAATCCTCCTAGATCATCCCAATTTATTTGCATATTTATTTATTTATTTAGTCGTATATTACATGAGGTGTCATTTCTTCTGCTTGATAGATTTTTCTCTTATAATTGAAGGGAAGTTTACACTCACAATACATTTCTTGTGGTAAATAATACACACATATGGTGAAGGCTGGGGTTGTCTAGGGTCTGTGGACATGAGACTGCTGCCTTATAATCTCAACAACCCAGTATTGAACCTGTCATGTATGAACACAGTGTGGGAGGTTTTAGACTTCTGGTCTCTTTCCAACACTTCTATTTCTCTTCTTGCCTTCTCTGTCTCTGTCTATCACAGGCTCTCACTCACTCTGTCTGTACTCATTAATATTTTACTTATATACTATTTTACTGACAGGCCCAGATATACAAAGAGAGTCACCAGGCCACTGCTGAGCTCTGGCTTGTATTGTTGGCTCTTTCACCTATGTTTTTGGAGCCTCAGTTTTGTAAGTCTCTTTGGCACAAGCCATACTCTGTCTCCTCATATATACATATATGTATATATATGTATACATATATATGTATATATATGTATACATATATATACATATATATCAGTTATTTTTAGAATTGTTTAACTTTTTATTTGATCTTAACGCAGAATTACCACATTTAACAGCCTCCTTATTCATAAATAATTGGTCACATAGTTGGAGCTGGATTCACTACAATTATAAATTATAAGCCTTCCAGGAGCATTTCCAATAGCCTTTCTATCAGTATCCTCATTGTAAATATCATATCATTCTCGGGAATTCATAATTTGCCTGGACCCTGAAATGTCAGTGAATTTTTGAAGCAGCCCTCTGTTTCTCAGAAGATGTTTTCTATATTTCTGCTGTAATCAGGTCTTCCTCTGGTCTTTGTTTTTATTTTTTAGTTTTCTCAAATCCTCCTAGATCATCCCCGTTTATTTGCATATTTATTTATTTAGTCCAATATCACATAAGGGGTCATTTCTTCTGCCTGATAGATTTTCTCTTATAATTGAAGGGAACTTCAATTATAGATAGATAGTGAGACATGGGATTGAATACAGAACTCAGGAGATTTAGACATGAGTGTCCCTTTGCATATGCATTCTTGCTAAGCCAGAATCTGGGCTAGCTGGCTTGCCCTGACCAGCTAGGTTCTCTGTACATAAGTTGCAGGTGAGGCTCGCTACCTTGCCACCCATGCTCTGAGACTACTACAGGTGAGCTCTAAGCAAACACAGATACACACAGTCAGACAAACAGACAGACACACACACTCACACACACACACACACACACACACACACACATTACTGTCAGGTCTGGTAGTACAGCATATGGTGAAGGCTCGGTCTGTCTGGGGTCTGTGGGCATGAGAGCTGCTGCCTTACAATCTCTACAAGCCAGGTTTGATCCTGTCATCAATGAACACAGTGTAGGAGGGTTTTGAATTCTGAGACACTGAAGAGGGAGAGGTTTCTGCCCTGAGGCTTGCACTGGGAACTAGCAGCTGCCCTGTGTTTGTTGCCAGACTAGGAAACTTGTGGTGCCTGTGCATGTGGAGAGTCTCCTGGATGAGTTACTTCTCGAGCCTTTTTGGACCTGTCCCGTTGGAGCTGCTTATAGCTAATGATTTGGTGATTTTACTGCTTTGGACAATTCTTTTCCTAATGCAAAGTTTCTCTCCAGGTTTTAGCAATAAATTGTCTGAATATCATATTGAATCTATTGTAGAAAAAGACTACAATGACTATATCAGTGTCCCTCTGTCTCTCTATCTTTCTCTCTCTATATATATGTAACTTGTAGAGGTCTGAAAATATATTTCAGCTAGAGACCTGTACAACTTTGGATTCAGGTAGTAATGCGGACACACCTGGAAATTCTGAGCCGCAGTCTTGAGAGACATCTCACAGAGCCAAATCATTTATCACTCTATAAATCTCTCTCAGCACAAACTACCGCTGCCAAATCATGTACTTCCCTCTTGCTCATTTTGTCCCGAGTCCAATCCCAAAACTGGAAATCAAAGAAGTAATAGAAACAGTGCAGTTCCCTGAACACAGGACAGGCTGAGGCTGGACCATTCTGTCTCTGTCATTCTGTCTCTCTGACTGTCTCTACATGCCTTCTTCCCTGGGCCCTTAATGGAAGTCAGTGCATGCATCGTGAACTCAGTCATCCTGGTGTTGAAATTTTCCTTTCTTTGCTCTTTGGATTACCCAATTGCAAGGAAGACCAAAGCAGAAACAAACCAATGGGACTACATCAAATTGAAAAGCTTCTGCACATCCAAAGAAACTATTAAACAAACAGAGAGACCCCTCACAGAATGGGAGAAGATCTTCACATGCCAGACATCAGACAAGAAACTAATCACCAAAATATATAAAGAGCTCAGCAAACTCAGCCGCAAAAAAGCAAATGACCCCATCCAAAAATGGGCAGAGGAAATGAACAAAACATTCACCACAGAGGAGATCCAAAAGGCTAACAAACATATGAAAAACTGCTCTAGGTCACTGATTGTCAGAGAAATGCAAATTAAGACAACACTAAGATACCACCTCACTCCTGTAAGAATGGCATACATCAAAAAGGACAGCAGCAACAAATGCTGGAGAGGATGTGGGGACAGAGGAACTCTTTTACATTGCTGGTGGGAATGTAAATTGGTACAGCCTCTGTGGAGAGCAGTCTGGAAAACTCTCAGAAGGCTAGACATGGACCTTCCATATGATCCGTCTTTCTTTTGTCTGTCCATAGCAAGGGCCCGGGGAGTTTGTACTTCCTGCAAGCAGAGCGACTTTGTATGGGACACTCATGCATGCCTACTTCTGGGAACCTCTCTGAGTGTGTAGTGTGGACACTAGGACACCATTATCAGGGATGTGAGGTCACAGGAGCAATTGCCTTAGCCGGACCCAAAGGGTAGGTGTAAGGGACCGGGTTCATCCACTATTGTTTGGTCGAACACAGTTCCCATATATGTTGAAACACAGCTCTTTCTGGGTACTTTCTGAGCTTGGAATCAGCTGCCCTGAGCAGTGGACTGAGAGCCTGGAGGCTGAGTAGGCAGCCAAATGTGACTGGACAGGCTCATGCCCCTGAAATCTGAAGGGTTCCCCAGCTTCCCCCGTTGCCAGTTTTTGGATGATAGATAGTGAGGCATGGGATTGAATAGGGAACTCAGGAGATTTAGACATGAGAGTCTCTTTGCATATGCATTCTTCCTTAGCCATAATCTGGGCTAGCTGGCTTGCTCTGACCAGCTAGGTTCTCTGTACATAAGTTGCAGGTGAGGCTGGCTACCTTGCCACCCATGCTCTGAGACTACTACAGGTGAGCTCTAAGCACACACAGACACACACACAGTCAGACAGACAGCCAGACACACACACATTACTGTCAGGTCTGGTAGTACAGCATATGGTGAAGGCTGGGGCTGTCTGGGGTCTGTGGGCATGAGAGCTGCAGCCTTACAATCTCTACAATCCAGGGTTGATCCTGTCATCAATGAACACAGTGTAGGAGGATTTTGAATTCTGAGACACTGAAAAGGGAGAGGTTTTTGCCCTGATGCTTGCACTAGGAACTAGCAGCTGCCCTGTGTGTGTTGCCAGACTAGGAAACTTGTGCTGCCTGTCCATGTGGAGAGTCTCCTGGATGAGTTCCTTCTCGAGCCTTTTTGGATCTGTCCCGTTGGAGCTGCATGTAACTAATGATTTGTAGATTTTACTCCTTTAGAGAATTCTTTTCCTGATGTACAGTTACTCTCCAGGTTTTCGCAATCAATTGTCTTTATGTCATATCGAATCCATTGTATAAAATAACTATATCAGAGTCTCTCTCTCTCTCTCTCTCTATATATATATATATATATATATATATATATATATATATATATGTAACTTGTATAGGTCTGAAAATATTTTTAGCTAGAGAACAGCACAGCTCTGTATTAGGGTAGTAAAGTGGATACACCTGGCCCTTCTGAGCCACAGTCATGAGAGACATCTCACAGAGCCATATCATTTATCACTCTACAAATCTCTCTCAGCACAAACTACCACTGCCAAATCATCTACTTCCCTCTTGCTCATTTTGTCCACTGAGTCCTATCCGATAAATGTAAATAAAAAAGAAATAGACATAGTGCAGTTCCCTGCACACAGGACAGGTGAGGATGGACCAGGGAGATGCAATACGCCAGACTGCATCTTGGCAGGAGTATCACTAAGACTACATACTATTTGGAGAGGAGGGGCAGTTTTCGAGAGAGGGCTGCTGGCCAAGTGTTGCTTCTCAGAGTGGTTAAGTCCTAGATGTTCTAAGTGTAAGCTTTACTCACAAACATATAATAACAATGCCACGTGTAAGAAGTATGCATAGGCTTGGAGGGTTTGTCTTCAGTGCTCTGGCACTGATCAACAAAGGGCCAGAATTTCAGTCCTTTTCTGTCTCTGTCATTCTATCTCTTTAACTGTCTCTACGTGCCTTCTTCCCTGGTCCCTTACTGGTAGTCAGTGCATGCATTGTGAAATCAGTCATCCAGGTGTTGAAATTTTCCTTTCTTTGTCCTTTGGATTATTAGTCTCCTGCACTTGGTATAGTACAGAGGGGAACTGCTGAGACAGCGTTGCTGCTGCAGGTTCCAGGCATATGTCCATCTGCATCTGCAGCTGTCCAGGCCTTCTGTGCTTGACTCCCATTCTGCAGGGCCCGGAGGCTGACACTCAGCCTAAATTCAGCCCTCCTCATCTTCCTGCACAGCGTCCTTGTCCTAATTCCATGGGAAACAAGGTGAAGAGAAGTGAAACTCTATCCCCCTGGCAGACACATTGTGCTTTCCCTCTATTAAGCCGAATGTAAAGGATCTGTAGTACTAATGGCCACACCAGTGTCCAGATTTTCCATGCAAAACGGAAGCTTCCAGTGTTCTGAAAGAGGGTATTTTGATGGCTGTGAAATGTCTTTTCCAAGTGCCTCATGGGGTTTTCAAATCCTTTTGAAACCTGAAGTTCTTTCTTGTATCTAGGGAATATTCTCACGTCTGGCCAGAAGAGCAGCCCAACTAGGAGCACAGCTATCCCGGGGTCAGGAGGTCTGCCAGCTTGCTAGTTCCTGGAGGGATTCCTGAGTATGTCCTCAGGGCCCAAGTGGTAACAGCTGTTTCCAATTGCCTTTATTAGCAGCATCCACGCCCTCAGGTGAGGTTCGGGGCTGTGATCTCCAATGGAAGCACCGAATTCAGCCAATGGAGGCATCAGTCTTTTGTCTGTCCATAGCAAGGGCCCGGGAAGTTTGTGCTTCCTGCAAGCAGAGAGACTTTGTATGGGACACTCATGCATGCCTACTTCTGGGAATCTCTGTGAGTGTGATGTGTGGACACCAGGAGACCATGATCAGGGATGTAAGGCCACAGGAGCAATTGCCTTAGCCGGACCCAAGGGTAGGTGTAAGGGACCGGGTTCATCCACTATTGTTTGGTCGATCACAGTTCCCATCTATGTTGAAACACAGCTCTTTCTTTGTACTTCCTGTGCGTGGAATCTGCTGCCCTGAGAAGCGGACTGAGAGCCTGTAGGCTAAGTAGGCATCCAAACATGACTGGACAGGCTCATGCCCCTGAATTCTGAAGGGATACCCAGCTTCCCCCGTTGGCAGTTTTTGGATGATAGATAGTGATGCATGGGATTGAATAGGGAACTCAGGAGATTTAGACATGAGAGTCCCTTTGCATATGCATTCTTGCTTAGCCAGAATCTGGGCTAGCTGGCTTGCCCTGACCAGCTAGGTTCTCTGTACATAAATTGCAGGTGAGGCTGGCTACCTTGCCACCCATGCTCTGAGACTACTACAGGTGAGCTCTAAGCACACACAGACACACACAGTCAGACAAATAGACAGACACACACACACACACACACACACACACACACACACACATTACTGTCAGGTCTGGTAGTACAGCATATGGTGAAGGCTGGGGCTGCCTGGGGTCTGTGGGCATGAGAGCTGCTGCCTTACAGTCTCTACAAGCCAGGGTTGATCCTGTCATCAATGAACACAGTGTAGGAGCTGCATATAGCTAATGATTTGAAGATTTTACTCATTTGGACAATTCTTTTCCTTATGCACAGTTTCTCTCGAGGATATAGCAATCAATTGTCTGAATGTCATATCGAATCCATTATAGAAAATAACTATATCAGTGTCTCTCTCTCTATCTCTCTCTCTATATATAATATATATGTAACTTGTAGAGGTCTGAAAATATTTTTTATCTACAGACCTGAACAGATCTGTATTAGGGTAATAAAGTGGATACACCTGGCCCTTCTGAGCCACAGTCATGAGAGACATCTCATAGAGCCGGACCCAAATGGTAGGCGTAAGGGACCTGGTTCATCCAATATTGTGTGTTGCCAGACTAGAAAACTTGTGGTGCCTGTGCATGTGGACAGTCTCCTGGATGAGTTCCTTCTCGAGTCTTTTTCGATCGGTCCCTTTGGAGCTACATATAGCTAATGATTTGGAGATTTTACTCCTTTGGACAATTCCTTTCCTGATGCACAGTTTCTCTCCAGGTTTTAACAATCGTCTGAATGTCATATCGAATCCATTGTAGAAAATGACTATATCAGTGTCTCTCTCTCTATCTCTCTATTTCTCTATATATGTAACTTGTAGAAGTCTGAAAATATTTTTTAGCTAGAGACCTGCAGAGCTCTATATTAGGGTAGTAAAGTGGATACACCTGGCCCTTCTGAGCCACAGTCATAAGAGACATCTTACAGAGCCATATCATTTATCACTCTGCAAATCTCTCTCAGCACAAACTACTGCTGCCAAATCATCTACATCCCTCTTGCTAATTTTGTCCACCGAGTCCTATTCCAAAACTGTAAATCAAAGAAGAAATAGACATAGTGCAGTTCCCTGCACACAGGACAGGCTGAGGCTGGACCAGGGATATGCAATACACCTGCCTGCATCTTGGCAGGAGGATCACTAAGAGGAGAGGTGGGGGCAGTTTTGGAGAGTGGGCTGCCGGCCAAGTGTTGCTTCTCAGAGTGGCTAAGACCTAGACTTTCTAAGTGTTACCTTTACTCAAAAACATAAAATAGGAATGCCACTTGTAAGAAGTTTGCATGGGCATGGAGGGTTTGTCTTCAGTGCTCTGGCACTGATCAACAAAGGGCCAGAATTTCAGCCCTTTTCTGTCTCTGTCATTCTGTGTCTCTGACTGTCTCTATGTGCCTCCTTCCCTGGGCCCTTACTGGAAGTCAGTGCATGCATCGTGACCTCAGTCATCCTAGTGTTGAAATTATCATTTCTTTGTCCTTTGGATTATTTAGTCTCCTGCACATGGTGGAGTACAGAGGGGAACTGCAGAGACAGCGTTGCTGCTGCAGGTTCCAGGCATATGTCCATCTGCAGCTTCAGCTGTCCAGGCCCTCTGTGCTTGACTCCCATTCTCCAGGTCCCTAAGCCTGACACTCAGCCTAAATGCCGCCCTCCTCACCTTCCTGCACAGCGTCCTTGTACTTATTCCATGAGAGCCCCGGTGAAGAGAAGTGAAACTCTATCCCCCTGGCAGACACATTGTGCTTTCCCTCTATTGGGCCAATTGTCCTCAGGGACCAAGAGGTAACAGGTCTTTCCAATTGCCTTTATTAGCAGCAGCCAGGCCCTCCGGTTAGGGGCGGGGCTGTGATCTCCACTGGAAGCTCTGAATTCAGCCAATGGAGGCTTCCGTCTTTCTTTTGTCTGTCCATTGCAAGCGCAATGTGCTTCCGGCAAGTAGAGTGACTTTGTAGGGAACACTAATGCATGCCTACTTCTGGGAATATCTCTGAGTGTGATGTGTGGACACTAGCTTCCCCTGGATGATAGATAGTGAGGCATGGGATTGTATTGGGAACTCAGGAGATTTCTACATGAGAGTCCCTTTGCATATGCATTCTGGCCTAGCCAGAATCTGGGCTAGCTGGCTTGCCCTGACCAGCTAGCTTCTCTGTACATAAGTTGCAGGTGAGGCTGGCTACCTTGCCACCCATGCTCTGAGACTAGGAAACTTGTGGTGCATGTCCATGTGGAGAGTCTCTTGGATGAGTTCCTTTTCCAGCCTTTTTCGATTGGTCCGGATGGAGCTGCATATAGCTAATGATTTGGAGTATTTACTCCTTTGGACAATTCTTTCCCTGATGCACAGTTTTTCTAGAGGTTTTAGCAGTCAATTGTCTGAATGTCATATCGAATCCATTGTAGAAAATGAATGCAACAGTGAGATTAAGGAGGCTGAGGGGGCAGCCAAACCTTACTGGACAGGCTCATGCCCCTGAATTCTGAGGCGTGCCGCCGCTTACCCCATTGGCAGTTTTTGGATGATAGTGAGTCATGGGATTGAATCGGGAACTCAGGAGAGGGAGACATGAGAGTCCCTTTGCATATGCATTCTTGCTTAGCCAGAATCTGGGCTAGCTGGCTTGCGCTGTCCAGCTAGGTTCTCTATACATAAGTTGCTGGTGAGGCTGTCTACCTTGACACCAATGGTCTGAGACTACTATAGGTGAGCTCTGAGCACACACAGACACACGCAGACAGACAGACAGACACACACTCACACACATTAATTTCTGGTAGTACAGCATATGGTGAAGGATGGGGTTGTATGGGGTCTGTGGGCATGAGAGCTGATGCCTTACAATCTCAACAAGTCAGGTTTGAAACTGTCATCAATGAACCCAGTGTAGGAGTTTTTTTACTTCTGGTCACTTTCCAACTCATCTATTTCTTTTCTCTCCTTCTCTGTCTCTGACTCTCACAGGCTCTCACTCACTCTGTCTGCACTCAGCAATATTTTACTTATATCCTTATTTTATTGACAGGCCCAGATATACAAAGAGAGTTTCCAGAGCACTGCTGAGATCTGGCTTGTTGTGTTGGTGATTTCACCTATGCTACTGGAGCCTCCGCTTTGCAAGTCTCTCTGACACAAGCCATATTCTTTATCCTCATATCCATGCCAGTATCTCTCAGACTTTATAATAAACATATACATCCATATATATACATATATATAGAGAGATATATATGTTATTTTTAGAATTGTCGACATATGTCATTGATCATTATCAGAATTAACACTCTTTCCCAATCTTCTATTTCTCTTCTTGCCTTCTCTGTCTCTGACTCTCACAGACTCTCACTCACTCTCTCAGCACTCATTAATATTTTACTTATACATTATTTTACTGAAAGGCCCAGATATACAAAGGGAATCACCAGGACACTGCTGATCTCTGGCTGTTTTTTTGGTGATTTCACCTAGGTTTCTGGAGCCTCAGCTTTGTAAGTCTCTCTGGCACAAGCCATATTCTGTCTCCTCATAGCCATGCCAGTATCCCTCAGAGTCTATAATAAAGATACACTTACATACATGTACATATATATACATATATATATATATATATATATATATATATATATATATCAGTCACTTTTAGAATTGTTGAACTTTTTATCTGATCTTAATGCAGAATTACCACATTTATAACAGCCTCCTTATTCATAAATAATTGGTCACATTGTTGGAGCAGGGTAAAGTGAGTGCGTCTCTGTGGGAGGGTGTGTGTGTGTATGTGTGTGTGTGTGTAATTGTACATAAGTGTGTTTCAGTTATGGTTACCACTGTTGTTTCTTTATTCCTGAAGCAGATTCTTAGGAACTGGATTGTGCTATCTCAAAGGAAGTTTCCACTGCACACATGGTTTTTCAAATATGAATGGCACATTGGATATTCTGGACACTGTTGTGCATTCTCCCAGGTGGTCCTCAGATGGGTTCTTTCCTTTGCTATTCCCATGCTGTGTGTAATTTTCTGTGTAGACTCAAAGAGGAGTGGCATGGGGGAGCTCAGCTGCATTCTGCTGTGTGTCCACAAGGTTGCAGCATAGCCCATAGTTGAGTGTAGTGATTCTGTGAAATGAGGAGAACTCTGGGATTTGTGGCCCATGGACAGCAAGGTCGAAATTGACGTAGAGTGTCCTAGACATCTGTTCTTTCCTGTGGGGTGGGGGGATCCCCCATTTGGCTTTGCAAGTGGAAGGGGTTTCTCTCTTTGTCTGGGGTGACTCTACTGGGAGCTTGTGAATCCCTGTGCTCCGCTGCATTCTTCTGGGTGTCCACAAGAGGGCAGCACCAGTGCGGGACTAAGGTTCCATGGGGCAAGTGCCCTGAGGCACTGGGCTACGAGAGTGGACACAGCGTTTATGGGTGTGCCACAGGAGCATGGCCAGCATAGCTCAAGCAGGCAGTGTCCTAAGGATGGGTCCAGACAGGAGCTGTTGGGTCTTGTTGGCAGAAACAAGGCCTTCAGAGGATGGCAGACAGTCCCCGGGGGCAGGTCTAAAAGACCGTGCCCTCTGAGCCTGAGGGAGGGCCCAGTGTGTATTCATAGAGACTGCTGGCCAATTAGAGAAGAACATCACCATAAGGGGCATGGACCAAGAGCTGGCCAATGAGAACAGAGGTGAATTTGTGAGGGCGGAACGCAGATAGCAGCCTTCTGAAGGAAGCCCGCCAATGGGAGCTCAGAACTGGCCTTAAAAGGCTGGGCTTGCATCAAGGAAGTGCGAAGCAAGTTTCAGCCTAGGGCCCTGCCTTGCAGAAGCTGTCCAGTGCGCATGTGTATAACTCCGTTTGTGCCTGTGCCTCTGTGGATGTGTGCATGTGTGACTGTGAGAGTGTGTGTTTATGTTTGTTTGTGTGTGTGTATGTGTGTGGTAGGGAGAGAAAGAGAACAACAGAATCACTGTGGCACAGGAGATTTTGTGCAAAACACTTGGCACATTCTGATTTACAGCTCAATATTGACACCATTGTAGCTCTCCTTGGCCCTTGGACTCTATTTTTATTTTCAGATGTAAAGACACTGAAGAGGGAGAGGTTTGCCCTAAGGCATGCAGAAGGAACTAGCAGCTGCCCTGTGTGTGTTGCCAGACTAGGAAACTTGTGGTGCCTGTCCATGTGGAGACTCTCCTGGATGACTTCCTTCTCAAGCCTTTTTCGCTATGTCCCGTTGGAGCTGCATATATCTAATGATGTGGAGATTTTACTCCTTTGGACAATTCTTTTTCTGATGCACAGTTTCTCTCCAGGTTTTAGCAATCAATTGCCTGAATGTCATATGGCATCCATTGTAGAAAATGACTAAATAAGTGTCTTGCTGTAACTCTCTGTCTCTCTCTCTCTCTCTCTCTCTATATATATATATATATATATATATGACATGTAGAGGTCTGAAAATATATTTTAGCTAGAGACCTGCACAGCTCTGGATTAGGGTAGTAATGCGCATACACCTATCCCTTCTGAGCCACAGTCATGAGCGACATCTCACAGAGCCATTCGTTTATCTCTTGTCACTCTACAATTCTCTCTCAGCACTAATGACAGCTGCCATTTATCTACTTCACTCTTGCTGTTTTTGTCCACCAAGTGCTATCCCAAAACTGAAAATCAAAGAAGAAATTCACATAGTGCAGTTCCCTGCACACAGGACAGGCTGAGGCTGGACCAGGGAGATTAAATATGTCAGCCTGCATCTTGTCTGGAACATCACTAAAACTACTTCCAATTTGGAGAGGCAAGGGCAGTTTTGGAGAGTGGGCTGCAGGCCAAGTTTTGCTTCTCGAAGTGTGCTAAGACCTACATGTACTAAGTGTAACCTTTCCTCACAACGATAAAATAACAATGCCAGTTGTAAGAAGTCTGCATGGGCATGAAGGATATATATATATATATATATATATATATATATATATATATATATATATATATATATATTATAGAATTGTCGACCTATGTAATTGAACTTTATCAGAATTAACACATTTATAACAGCTTCCTTTTTCATTAATTGTCCACATAGCTGGAGCAGGATTCAATACAATTATAAATAATAGAACCTTCCAGTAGCATTTCTAATAGCATTTCTATCAGCATCCTTATTGTAATTATCATAGTACAGAACTTGCCTCCTATCTCTAGTTTAAGCTTCAGTACATATGATTTTCTTTTCATTCTCCTGAAATCTTAATTTCCCTGGACTCTGAAGTGTCTCTGAATTTTTGAAGCAGCCCTCTGTTTCTCAGCAGATGGTTTCCATTTTCTGCTGTAATAAGGTCTTCTTGTGCTTTTGGTTTTTATTTTAATTTTTTTTCAAATCCTCCGTGATCATCCCCATTTATTTCCATATTTATTTATTTAGTCCTATATTACATGAGTGGTCATTTCTTCTGCTTGATAGATTTTTCTCTTATAATTGAAGTGAAGTTTACATGCACAATACATTTCATGTCGTAAATACTACACACATTTGTTGAAGACTGCGGTGGTCTTGGATCTGTGGACATGAGACTGCTGCCTTACAATCTCTACAACCCAGTTTTGAACCTGTCATGTATGAACACAGTGTGGGAGGTTTTTGACTTCTGGTCTCTTTCCCACTCTTCTATTTCTCTTCTTGCCTTCTCTGTCTCTGACTCTCACAGGCTCTCACTCAATCTGTCTGTATTCATTAATATTTTACTTATATACTTATTTTACTTGCATGCCCTGATATACAAAGAGAGTCACCAGCGCACGGCAGAGCTTTGGCTTGTTTTGTTGGCGATTTCACCTAGGTTTCTGGAGCCTCATCTTTGTAAGTCTCTCTGGCACAAGCCATACTCTGTCTCCGCATAGCCATGCAAGTATCCCTCAGAGTCTATAATACAGATACACTTACATATATGTACATATATATACATATATATATTTCAGTGATTTTTAGAATTGTTGAACTTTTTATTTTATCTTAATGCAGAATTACCACATTTATAACAGCCTCCATATTCTTAAATAATTGGTCATATAGTTGGAGCAGGATTCACTACAATGATAAATTATAAGCCTTACAGGAGCATTTCCAATAGCCTTGCTATCAGTATCCTCATTGTAATTATCATAGCACAGAACTTGCCTCCATTTTCTTGTGTAACCTTCAATACATATGCCTTTCTTTTCATTCTCGGGAATTCTTAATTTGCCTGGACCCTGAAGTTTCAGGGATGTTTTGAAGCAGCCCTCTGTTTCTCAGCAGACATTTTCGATATTTCTGCTGTAATCAGGTCTTCCTGTGGTTTTTGTTTTTATTTTTTTCAAATCCTCCTAGATCGTCCCCATTTATTTGCATATTTAATTATTTATTTATTTAGTCCCGTATCACATGAGGGGTCATTTATCCTGCCTGATAGATTTTCTCTTATAACTGAAGGGAATTTTTGACACACAATACATTTCCTTTTGCAGATACTACACACTACTACAACTACGACTGCACTATTTTTGACAGTGACATCCAATGCACAATGGATTAGTATTGCATGGCTCTAAAGAATGTTCCCTATTTAATCTACAATGTTTTTAACCTCACAAATATTTATTCTGTTATTTTTGGGAGATGAATGTTTTACAGTCAACAGTTACATGTAATAGTGGGCACGGAGGTAATTTTTCCCACTTTCCCTGTATTACTGTACATCATTTTTAACTTTCTTATTGAGGAGAAGGAAACAGTCATAAATTGAGAGAGTAGGGCCCAAGCAGGAAGAGAGACGGAGAGACAGCTGCAGTTCTGAATTGACACTAGCCCAGCTTCTCTTTGAGTGTTGTGTGTGGACACAAGGACACCATAATCAGGGATGTGAGGCCATAGGAGAAGTTGTCTTAGCCGGACCCAAAGGATAGGTGTAAGGGACCAGGTTCATCCACTATTGTTTGGTCGAACACAGTTCCCATCTCTGTTGAAACACAGCTCTATCTGAGTACTGTCTGTGCTAGAAATCTCCTGCCCTGAGCAGTGTACTGAGATCCTGGAGGCTGAGTATGCAGCCAAATGTGACTGGACAGGCCCATGCCCCTGAATTCTGAGGGGTGACCCAGCTTCCCCATTGGCAGTGTTTGGATGATAGATAGTGAAGCATGGGATTGAATAGAGAACTCAGGAGATTTAGACATGAGAGTCCCTTTGCATATGCATTCTTGCTCAGCCCGAATCTGGGCTAGCTGGCTTGCCCTGACCAGCTAGGTTCTCCATATATAAGTTGCAGGTGAGGCTGGCTACCTTGCCCCCCATGCTCTGAGACTACTACAGGTGAGCTCTGAGCACACACAGACACACACAGTCAGACAGACGGACAGACAGACAGACACACACACACACACATTATGGTCAGGTCTGGTAGTACAGCATATGGTGAAGGATGGGCCTGTCTGGTGTCTGTGGGCATGAGAGCTGCTGCCTTACAATCTCTACAAGTCAGGGTTGATCCTGTCATCAATGAACACAGTGTAGGAGGTATTTGAATTCTGAGACACTGAAGAGGGAGAGGTTTTTGCCCTGAGGCTTGCATTCAGAACTAGCAGCTGCCCTGTGTGTGTTGCCAGACTAGGAAATTTGTGGTGCCTGTCCATGTGGAGGGTCTCCTGGATGAGTTCCTTCTCAAGCCTTTTTCAATTGGTCCCCTTGGAGCTGCATATAGCTAATGAATTGTAGATTTTACTCCTTTGGACAATTCTTTTCCTGATGCACAGTTTCTCTCCAGGTTTTAGCAATCAATTGTCTGAATGTCATATCAAATACAGTGTAGAAAATGAATGCAACAGTGCGATGAGGCGTGGGCAGTTTTTGAGAGTGGGCTGCCGGCCAAGTGTTGCTTCTCAGAGTGGCTAAGACCTAGATGTTCTAAGGGTTACCTTTCCTCAAAAACATAAAATACCAATGCCACTTGTAAGAAGTATGCATGGGCATGGAGGGTTTGTTTTCAGTGCTCTGGCACTGATCACCAAAGGCCCAGAATTTCAGTCCTTTTCTGTCTCTGTCATTCTGTCTCTATGGCAGTCTCTAAGTTCCTCCTTCCCTGGGCCCTTACTGGAAGTCAGTGCATGCATCGTGACCTCAGTCATCCTGGTGTTGAAATTTTCCTTTCTTTACCCTTTGGATTATTTAGTCTCCTGCACATGGTGTAGTACAGAGGGGAACTGCAGAGACAGCGTTCCTGCTGCAGGTAACAGGCATATGTCCATCTGCAGCTTCAGCTGTCCAGGCCCTCAGTGCTTGACTCCCATTCTCCAGGGCCCTGAGGCTGACACTCAGCCTAAATGCACCCCTCCTCACCTCCTGCACAGCTTCTTTGTCCTTATTCCATGGGAGCCCAGGTGAAGAGAATTGAAACTCTGTCCCGCTGGCACACACATTGTGCTTTCCCTCTAAGAAACCGAATGTTAAAGGATCTGTGGTACTGATGGCCAAACCAGTGTCCAGATTTTCCACGCAAAACGGAAGCTTCCAGGGTTCTGAAAGAGGGTGTTTTGATGGCTGTGACATGTCTTTTCCAAGTGCCTCATGGGGTTTTCAAATCATTTTGAAACCTGATGTTCTTTCTTGTATCTAGGGAATATTCTCACGTCTGGCCAGAAGGGCCACCCAACTAGGAGCACAGCTATCCTGGGGTCAGGAGGTCTGCCAGCCTGCTAGTTCCTGGAGGGATTCCTGAGTATGTCCTCAGGGCCCAAGTGGTAACAGGTGTTTCCAATTGCCTTTATTAGCAGCATCCAGGCCCTCAGGTGAGGTTCGGGGCTGTGATCTCCACTGGAAGCACCGAATTCAGCCAATGGAGGTTTCCGTCTTTCTTTTTTTTTTTTCTTTTTTTTTTATTTAAATTTTTAATTTAAGAAAGGATTAGTGAACAAAAGCATAAGGTAGGAGGGGTACAACTCCACACAATTCCCACCACCCAATCACCATAACCCACCCTCTCCCATGATAGCCTTCCCATTCTCTAGCCCTCTGGGAGCATGGACCCAGGGTCCTTGAGGGTTGCAGAAGGTAGAGGGTCTGGCTTCTGTAATTGCTTCCCCGCTGAACATGGGCGTTGACTGGTCGGTCCATACTCCCAGTCTGCCTCTCTCTTTCCCTAGTAACGTGTGTCTCTGGGGAAGCTGAGCTCCAGGACACATTGGTGGGGTCTTCAATCCAGGGAAGCCTAGCCAGCATCCCGGTGGCATCTGGAACCTGGTGATTGAAAAGAGAGTTAACATACAAAGCCAAACAATTTGTTGAGCAATCATGGATCCCAAGATTGGAATAGTGGAGAGGAAGTGTTAGGGAGGTACTCACTGCAAACTCTAGTGTAATCCTGCTTTCAGGTATATATTTTGCAGTAGTTTATGGATACGTGTGCACATACGCTCTCTCTCACAGAAACTGGTGTATGTCTAGGTTATGGGACTTTGTTAGAAAGTGAACTACCTGAGACGAAATTAGAGTGTACTATAAAAGGAAAGGTCTCACCCGAGTAATGAAGCTGAAGGGTTGTCATTCCACACGTGAAGTCTCTGGATACACACTGAGGTGAAGCATGTTGAGATGGCAATCGTTGCTTTGGTTAGGTTGTGATCGGCGGATGCAATATTATTTGGTATGGATTGGGAGAAGCATACGGGAAAGTGAGCCCTATCCAAGGGTGCCAGGACTGGGGGAAGTAGGGGCTCTATAGTGAAGATGTGAGGTTCCTGCTGTCCTAGGGTTCAAAAAGACAATCAATAGTTAAAATTATCATCACATTATTTGTTAATTGGGTTAACTTTGAAAAGTCCCTTTGTTATGGTTTGCTGTACAGTACCCAGTATCTTGTATATAGCTGTGCTATTGGAAGCTTCTAATCTACTTGGTCTAGGCTTTTGAGAGAGTCCGCATATCAAACACGTAGCCTATTAAAAAGATTCAGTTTGTCTTTTGAGAACCTTTGAGACATACAATTGATTTCCCCCTCTCATATTAATTAACTACTGATTTATATGTCTACATTTTGCTAGGAGTGTACATAAACACCATTCCCATCACCAAAGGACCGTGACCCATCCCTCCCGCCCATTCCCACCCCCCACTGGCCCAGGAAGCTACATGTCTACCCCTCACCACTGGGTTTTTACTTTGGTGCCCTACTTACAATTTGATCAGGTCCTGCTTTTAGTTTCCCTTTCAGATCTTCTAAGTCAGCTTCTGTTGATGAGTGGGATCATCCCATACTCATCTTTAACTTTCTGACTTAGTCCACTTAACATAATTCCTTCTAGCTCTGTCCAAGCTGGGTCAGAGAAGGTGAGTTCTTTGTTCTTGATAGCTGCATAGTATTCCATTGTGTATATATACCACAGCTTTCTCAGCCATTCATCTGTTGTTGGGCACCTGGGTTGCTTCCAGGTTTTAGCTATTATGAATTGTGCTGCTATGAACATAGGAGTACACACCTCTTTTTGGTTGGGTGTTATGGAGTCCTTGGGGTATAACCCCAGGAGAGGAATTATTGGGTCATATGGAAGGTCCATGTCTAGCCGGGTTCATCCACTATTGTTTGGTCACACACAGTTCCCATCTATGTTGAAAAACAACTCTTTATGGGTTCTTTATGCAAACACTAAATCTGAAGAAGAAGACATCCAGAAATCACTCCCATTTACTGTTTCAGCAAAATCAATCAAATACCTAGGAATAAAGTTGACCAAAGAAGTGAAAGACTTGTATGCTGAAAACTATGAGTCGCTACTCAAGGAGATAGAAACTGATACCAAGAAATGGAAAGATATCCCATGCTCATGGATTGGAAGAATAAATATCATCAAAATGAACATTCTCCCCAGAGCCATTTACAAATTTAATGCAATACCCATCAAAGTTCCACCAAGCTTCTTTAAGAGAATAGAACAAACACTACAATCATTTATCTGGAACCTGAAAACACCTAGAATTGCGAAAACCATCCTAAGGAAAAGAAACAGAAATGGAGGCATCACACTCCCAGACCTTAAACTATATTATAAAGCCATCATTATCAAAACAGCATGGTACTGGAACAAAAATAGGCACACAGACCAGTGGAACAGAATTGAAAGCCAAGAAGTAAATCCCAACACCTATGGGCATCTAATCTTTGATAAGGGGGCCCAAAGGATTAAATGGAAGAAGGAGGCTCTCTTCAATAAATGGTGCTGGGAAAACTGGGTTGAAACATGCAGAAGAATGAATTTGAACCACTTTATCTCACCAGAAACAAAAATCAACTCCAAATGGATCAAAGACCTAGATGTCAGACCAGAAACAATCAAATACTTAGAGGAAAACATTGGTAAAACACTTTCCCATCTACACCTCAAGGATAACTTTGATGAATCAAACCCAATTGCAAGGAAGACCAAAGCAGAAACAAACCAATGGGACTACATCAAATTGAAAAGCTTCTGCACATCCAAAGAAACTATTAAACAAACAGAGAGACCCCTCACAGAATGGGAGAAGATCTTCACATGCCAGACATCAGACAAGAAACTAATCACCAAAATATATAAAGAGCTCAGCAAACTCAGCCGCAAAAAAGCAAATGACCCCATCCAAAAATGGGCAGAGGAAATGAACAAAACATTCACCACAGAGGAGATCCAAAAGGCTAACAAACATATGAAAAACTGCTCTAGGTCACTGATTGTCAGAGAAATGCAAATTAAGACAACACTAAGATACCACCTCACTCCTGTAAGAATGGCATACATCAAAAAGGACAGCAGCAACAAATGCTGGAGAGGATGTGGGGACAGAGGAACTCTTTTACATTGCTGGTGGGAATGTAAATTGGTACAGCCTCTGTGGAGAGCAGTCTGGAAAACTCTCAGAAGGCTAGACATGGACCTTCCATATGATCCGTCTTTCTTTTGTCTGTCCATAGCAAGGGCCCGGGGAGTTTGCGCTTCCTGCAAGCAGAGCGACTTTGTATGGGACACTCATGCATGCCTACTTCTGGGAATCTCTCTGAGTGTGTAGTGTGGACACCAGGAGACCATGATCAGGGATGTAAGGCCACAGGAGCAATTGCCTTAGCCGGACCCAAAGGGTAGGTGTAAGGGACCAGGTTCATCCACTATTGTTTGGTCAAACACAGTTCCCATCTATGTTGAAACACAGCTCTTTCTGGCTACTTTCTGTGCTTGGAGTCTGCTGCCCTGAGCAGTGGACTGAGAGCCTGGAGGCTAAGTAGGCAGCCAAACGTGACTGGACAGGCTCATGCCCCGGAATTCTGAAGGGTTCCCCAGCTTCCCCCGTTGCCAGTTTTTGGATGATAGATAGTGAGGCATGGGATTGAATAGGGAACTCAGGAGATTTAGACATGAGAGTCCCTTTGCATATGCATTCTTGCTTAGCCAGAATCTGTGCTAGCTGGCTTGCCCTGACCAGCTAGGTTCTCTGTACATAAGTTGCAGGTGAGGCTGGCTACCTTGCCACCCATGCTCTGAGACTACTACAGCTGAGCTCTAAGCACACACAGACACACACAGTCAGACAGACAGACAGACAGACAGACAGACACACACACACAGACACACACATTACTGTCAGGTCTGGTAGTACAGCATATGGTGAAGGCTGGGGCTGTCTGGGGTCTGTGGGCATGAGAGCTGCTGCCTTACAATCTCTACAAGCCAGGTTTGAACCTGTCATCAATGAACACAGTGTAGGAGGTTTTTGCATTCTGGTCTCTTTCCAACTCATCTATTTCTCTTCACGCTTTCTCTGTCTCTAACTCTCACATGCTCTCACACACTCTGTCTTCATTCATTAATATTTTACTTATATACTCATTTTACTGATAAGCCCAGATATACAAAGAGAGTTACCAGAACACTGCTGTGCTCTGGCTTGTCATGTTGGTGATTTCACCTAGGCTACTGTGGCCTCAGCTTTGTAAGTCTCTCTGACACAAGCCATATTCTGTATCCTCATATCCCTGGCAGTATCTCTCAGACTTTATAATAAACATATACATATACATATACATATACATATACATATACATATACATATACATATACATATACATATACATATACATATACATATACATATACATATACATATAATGTTATTTTTATAATTGTCGACCTATGTAATTGATCTTTATCAGAATTAACACATTTATAACAGCTTCCTTTTTCATTAATAATTGGCCACCTAGTTGTAGCAGGATTCAATACAATTATAAATAATAGAACCTTCCGGTAGCATTTCTAATAGCATTTCTATCTGCATCCTTATTGTAATTATCATAGTACAGAACTTGTCTCCTTTCTCTAGTGTAAGCTTCAGTACATATGAGTTTCTTTTCATTCTCCTGAAATCTTAATTTCCCTGGACTCTGAAGTGTCTCTGAATTTTTGAAGCAGCCCTCTGATTCTCACCATATGGTTTTCATTTTCTGCTGTAATCAGGTCTTCTTGTGCTTTTTGTTTTTCTTTTTCTTTTTTTTTCAAATCCTCCTAGATCATCCCCATTTATTTGCATATTTATTTATTTATTAGTCCTATATTACATGAGGGGTCATTTCTTCTGCTTGATAAATTTTTCTCTTATAATTGAAGGGAAGTTTACACTCACAATACATTTCGTGTCGTAAATACTACACACATATGGTGATGGCTGTGGTGGTCTGGGTTCTGTGGACTTGAGATTTCTGCCTTACAATCTCTACAACCCAGGTTTGAACCTGTCATGTAGGAACACAGTGTGGGAGGTTTTTGACTTCTGGTCTCTTTCCCACTCTTCTATTTCTCTTCTTGCCTCCTCTGTCTCTGACTCTCACAGGGTCTCACTTACTCTGTCTGCACTCATTAAGATTTTACTTATACATTATTTTACTGACAGGCCCAGATATACAAAGGGAATCACCAGGACACTGCTGATCTCTGGCTGTTTTTTTGGTGATTTATCCTAGGTTTCTGGAGCCTCAGCTTTGTAAGTCTCTCTGACACAAGCCATACTCTGTCTCCTCATAGCCATGCCAGTATCCATCAGAGTCTATAATAAAGATACACTTACATATATATACATATATATATATATATATATATATATCACTCATTTTTAGAATTGTTGACCTTTTTATCTGTTCTTAATGCAGAATTACCACATTTATAACAGCCTCCTTATTCATAAATAATTGGTCACATTGTTGGAGCAGGGAAAAGTGTGTGTGTCTCTGTGGGAGGGTGTGTGTATGTGTGTGTGTGTAAGTGTACAAAAGTGTGTTTCAGTTATGATTACCGCTGTTTTCTTTATTCCTGATGAAGATTCTTAGGAACTGGGTTGTGCTATGACAAAGGAAGTTTGCACTGCACACGTGGTTTTTCAAATATGAATGGCACATTGGATATTCTGGACACGGTTGAGCATTCTCCCAGGTGGTCCTCAGATGGGATCTTTCCTTTGCTATTCCCATGATCTCTGTAATTTTCTGTGTAGACTCAAAGAGGAGTGTCATGGGGGAGATCAGCTGCATTCTGCTCTCTGTCCACAAGGTGGCAGCATAGCCCATATTTGAGTGTAGTGATTCTGTGGAATGAGGAGAACTCTGGGATTTATGGCCCATGGACAGCAAGGTTGAAATTGACGTAGAGTGCCCTAGACATCTGTTCTTTCCTGTGGGGTGGGGGGATCCCCCATTTGGCTTTGCAAGTGGAAGGGGTTTCACTCTTTGTCTGGGATGACTCTATTGGGAGCTTGTGAATCCCTGTGCTCAGCTGCATTGTGCTGGGTATCCACAATAGGGCAGCACCAGTGCGGGACTAAGGCTCCAAATCATCTACAGCTGCCAAATCATCTACTTCACTCTTGCTCTTTTTGTCCACCAAGTCCTATCACAAAACTGTAAATCAAAGAAGAAATAGACATAGTGTAGTTCCCTGCACACAGGACAGGCTGAGGCTGGAACAGGTCAATGAAATCCGCCAGCCTGCATTTGGCTGGAGCATCACTAAAACTACTTCCAATTTGGAGAGGCAAGGGCAGTTTTGGAGAATGGGCTGCAGGCTAAGTGTTGCTTCTCAAAGTGGGCTAAGACCTAGATGTTATAAGTGTAACCTTTCCTCACAAAGATAAAATAACAATGCCACTTGTAAGAAGTCTTCATGGGCATGGAGAATATATATATATATATATATATATATATATATATATATATATATATATATACATATATATATATATATATATACTTATATATATATCTCATTTATAGAATTGTCGACCTATGTAATTGACCTTTATCAGAATTAACATCTTTATAACAGCTTCCTTTTTCATTAATAATAGTCCACTTAGTTGGAGCAGATTCAATACAATTATAAATAATAGAACCTTCCAGTAGCATTTCTAATAGCATTTCTATCAACATCCTTATTATAATTATCATAGTACAGAACTTGTCTCCTATCTCCAGTGTAAGCTTCAGTACATATGATTTTCTTTTCATTCTCCTGAAATCTTAATTTCCCTGGACTCTGAAGTGTCTTTGAATTTTTGAAGCAGCCCTCTGTTTCTCAGCAGATGGTTTCCATTTTCTGCTGTAATAAGGTCTTCTTGTGCTTTTTGTTTTATTTTTCATTTTTTATCAAATCCTCCTAGATCATCCCCATTTATTTGCATATTTATTTATTTAGTCCTATATTACATGAGGGGGCATTTCTTCTGCTTGATAGATTTTTCCTCTTATAATTGAAGGTAAGATTACACTCACAATACATTTCTTGTCGTAAATACTACACACATATGGTGAATACTGGGGTGGTCTTTGATCTGTGGACATGAGACTGCTGCCTTACAATCTCTACAACCCAGTTTTGAACCTGTCATGTATGAACACAGGGTGGGAGTTTTATGACTTCTGGTCTCTTTCCCACTCTTCTATTTCTCTTCTTGCCTTCTCTGTCTCTGATTCTCACAGTCTCTCACTCAATCTGTCTGTACTCATTAATATTTTACTTATATACTTATTTTACTTACATGCCCTGATATACAAAGAGAGTCATCAGGGCACGGCAGAGGTTTGGCTTGTTTTGTTTGCGATTTCTCCTAGGTTTCTGGAGCCTCACCTTTGTAAGTCTCTCTGGCACAATCCATGCTATGTCTCCGCATAGCCATGCCAGTATCCCTCAGAGTCTATAATAAAGATACACTTACATATATGTACATATATATATATATATATATATATATATATATACATATATATATATAATCAGTCATTTTTAGCATTGTTGACATTTTTATTTGATCTTAATGCAGAATTACCACATTTATAACAGCCTTCTTATTCTTAAATAATTGGTCACATAGTTGGAGCAGGATTCACTACAATTATATATTATAAGCCTTCCAGAAGCATTTCCAATAGCCTTTCTATCAGTATGCTCATTGTGATTATCATAGCACAGAACTTGCCTCCATTTTCTTGTGTAACCTTCAATACATATGCCTTTCTTTTCATTCTAGGTATTCTTAATTTGCCTGGACCCTGAAGTGTCAGGGAAGTTTTTAAGCAGCCCTCTGTTTCTCAGCAGACATTTTCTATATTTCCGCTGTAATCAGGTCTTCCTGTGGTTTTTGTTTTTTTTTCAAATCCTCCTAGATCATACCCATATATTTGCATATTTATTTATTTATTTATTTAGTCCCATATCACATGAGGGGTCTTTTCTTCTGCCTGATAGATTTTCTCTTATAATTGAAGGGAAATTTTGACACACAATACATTTCCTTTTGCAGGTACTACACACTACTACAACTACTATTGCACTGTTTTTGACAGTGACATCAAATGCACAATGGATTAGTATTGCATGTCTCTAAAGAATGTTCCCTATTTAACCTACAATGTTTTTAACCTCACAAGTATTTATTCTGTTCTTTCTTGGGGGATGAATGGTTTACAATCAACAGTTGCATGTAATAGTGGGCACAGGTGTAATTTTTCCCATTTTCTGTACATCATTTGTAACTTTCATATTGAGGAGAAGGAAACAGTCATAAATTGAGGTAGCAGGGCCCAAGCAGGAAGAGAGACAGAGAGACAGCTGGGGTTCTGATTTGACACTAGCCCAGCTTTTCCCTAACTGGGTAAGTGGTGAAAGGGGCTCAAAACTGGGTCCTGGGCTTCCTAATAGTCCCTTGGCATCTCCACCATCTGTGCCTCCAACCCATGCTCCCTTCATTGTCCATGTAACTATTGATCTTCTCTATGCACTTCTCATCTTCATATGCCAGAAACTTAACACTTCTCACCTCCAACAATGAATCTTAGACCTTTTACTTGAGTGTTCTTTTCCTGATACACAGTTTATCTCCAGGTTTTAGCAATCAATTGTCTGAATGTAATATCGCATCCATTGTAGAAAATGACTACATCAGTGTCTTGCTCTTTATCTCTCTCTCTTTCTGTGTATATATATATATATATATATATATATATATATATATATATATATATGACATGTAGAGGTCTGAAAATATATTTTAGCTAGAGACCTTCACAGCTCTGAATTACGGTAGTAATGCGCATACATCTGTCCCTTCTGAGCCACAGTCATGAGAGACATCTCACAGAGCCATTCCTTTACCTCTTGTCACTCTACAAATCTCTCTCAGCACTAAAGACAGCAGCCAGATCATCTATTTCCCTCTTACTCTTTTTGTCCACCAAATCCTAACCCAAAACAGTAAATCAAAGAAGAAATAGATATAGTGAAGTTCCCTGCACACAGGACAGTCTGTGGCTGGACCAGGGAGATGAAATACATCAGCCTGCATCTTGGATGGAGCAGCACTAAAACTACTTCCAATTTGGAGAGGCAAGGGCAGTTTTGGAGAGTGGGCTGCAGGCCAAGTGTTGCTTCTCAGAGTGGGCTAAAACCTAGATGTTCTAAGTGTAACCTTTCCTCACAAACATAAAATAAAAATGCAACTTGTAAGAAGTATGCATGGGCATGGAGTGTTTGTCTTCAGTGCTCTGGCACTGATCAACACAGGGCCAGAATTTCTGTCCTTTTCAGTCACTGTCATTCTGTCTCTCTGACTGTCTCTACATGCCTTCTTCCCTGGACCCTTCGTGGAAGTCAGTGCATGCATCTTCTACTCGGTCTTCCTGGTGTTGAAATTTTCCTTTCTTTGCCCTTTTCATTACTTAGTCTCCTGCATATGGCTTAGTACAGAGGGGATCTGAGGAGTTAGCATTCCTGCTGCAGGTAACAGGCATATGTCCATCTCCAGCTGCAGCTGTCCAGGCCCTCTGTGCTTGACTACCATTCTCCAGGGCCCTGTGGCTGACACTCAGCCTAAATGCAGCCCTCCTCAATTTCTTGCACCGCATCCTTGTCCTTATTCCATGAGAGCCCAGGTCAAGAGAAGTGAAACTCGACCACCCTGGCACCCACATTGTTCTTTCCCTCTATTGGTCCGAATATAAAGGATCTGTGGTACTGATGGCCACATAAGTGTCCAGATTTCCACTCAAAATGGAAGCTTCCAGGGTTCAGAAAGAGCGTGTTTTGATCGCTCTGAAATGTATTTTCCAAGTGCCTCCTGGGGTTTCAAATCCTTTTGAAACCTGATGTTCTTTATTGTATCTAGGGAATATTCTCACCTCTGGCCCGAAGGCCCTCCCAACTAGGAGCACAGCTATCCCTTGTTCAGGAGATCTGCCAGCCTGCTAGCTCCTGGACGGATTCCTGAGTATGTCCTCAGTCCCCAAGTTGTAACAGGTGTTTCCAATTGCCTTTATTAGCAGCATCCATACCCTCAGGTAAGGGCCGGGGCTGTGATCTCCACTGGACGCTCCTAATTCAGCCAATGGAGGAATTCATCTTCCTTTTGTCTCTCCATAGCGAAGTCCCGGGGAGTTTGTGCTTCCTGCAAGCAGACCGACTTTGTATGGGACACTCAGGCATGCCTACTTCTGGGAATCTCTTTGAGTGTGATGTGTGGACACCAGTACACCAGGACACCATGATCTGGGATTGTGGGGCCACAGGAGCAATTGCCTTAGCCAGAACCAAAGGGTAGGCATGAGGGGCCGGGTTCATCCACTATTGTTTGGTCACACACAGTTCCCATCTATGTTGAAAAACAGCTTTTTCTGGGTTCTTTCTGGGCTTGTAATCTGCTGCCCTGAGCAGTGGACTGAGAGTCTGGAGGCTGACAGGCAGCCAGACGTGACTGGACAGGCTCATGCCCCTGAATACTGAGGGGTGCCCCCAGCTTACCCCATCGACAGTGTTTGGATGATCGTGTGGCATGGGATTGAATTGGGAACTCAGGAGAGGGAGACATGAGAGTCCCTTTGCATATGTATTATTGCTTAGCCAGAATCTGGGATAGCTGGCTTGCCCTGACCAGCTAGGTTCTCTGTACATAAGTTGCAGGTGAGGCTGGCTACCTTGACCCCCATGCTCTGAGACTACTACAGGTGAGCTCTGAGCACACACAGACAAACACATAAAGACAGACACCCCCACACACACACAAACATTTCTGTCAGTCAGTTTAGTACAACATATGGTGAAGATTGGGGCTGTCTGGGGTCTGGGGGCATGGGAGCTGCTGCCTTACAATCTCTACAACCCAGGTTTGAACCTGTCATCAACGAACACAGTGTAGGAGGTTTTTGACTTCTAGTCTCTTTCCAACTTACCTATTTATATTACCTCCTTCTCTGTCTCTAACTCTCACATGCTCTCACACACTCTGTCTACACTCATTGATATTTTACTTATATACATTATTTTACTGACATGCTCAGATATACAAAGGAAATCACCAGGACACTGCTGATCTCCGGCTTGTTTTGTTGGCGATTTCACCTAGGTTTCTGGAGCCTCAGTTTTGTAAGTCTCTCTGGCACAAGCCATACTTGGTCTCCTCATAGCCATGCCAGTATCCCTCAGTGTTTACAATAAAGAAGCAAATACATATATGTACATATATATATATATATATATATATATATATATATATATATATATATATATATATATATATACTTATATATGTCATTCATTTTTCGAATTCTTGACCTTTTTATTTGATCTTAGTGCAGAATTACCACATTGTAACAGACTCCTTATTCATAAATAATTGGTCACATAGTTGGAAGAGGATTCACTACAATTATAAATAATAAACCTTCCAGGAGCATTTCCAATAGCCTTTCTATCAGTATCCTTATTGTAATTATCATAGCACAGAACTTGCCTCCATTTTATAGTGTAAGCTTCAGTATGTATGTGTTTCTTTTCATTCTCAGGAATTCTTAATTTGCCTCGACCCTGAAGTTTCAGGGGAGATTTGAAGCAGCCCTCTGTTTCTCAGCAGATGTTATCTATATTTCTGCTATAAATAGGTCTTCCTCTGGATTTTGTTTTTTTTTTTTTCAAATAATCTTAGATTATCCCCATTTATTTGCATATTTATTTATTTATTTAGTCCCATATCACATGAGGGGTCATTTCTTCTGCCTGATAGATTTTCTCTTATAATTGAAGAGAACTTTTGACACACAGTACATTTCCTTTTGCAGATACTACACACTACTACAACTATTACTGTACTGTTTTTGACAGTGACATCCAATGCACAATAGATTAGTATTGCATGGCTCTAAAGAATGTTCACAATTTAACCTGAAATGTTTTTAACCTCACAAATATTTATTCTGTTCTTTCTTGTGGGATGAATGTTTACAGTCAGCAGTTACATGGAATAGTGGGCACGAGGTTTATTTTTCCCACTTTCCCTGTATTTCTGTACATATTTTGTAACTTTCTTATTGAGGAGAAGGAAACAGTCATAAATTGAGAGAGCAGGGTCCAATCAGGAACAGAGACAGAGAGACAGCTGCAGTTCTGATTTGACACTAGGAAAGCTTTTCAGTAGCTGGGTAAGTTGTGATCAGGGGCCAAAACGGGATCCTGGGCTTCCACATAGTTCCCTGGCATCTCCACCAGCTGTGCCTCCAACCCATGCTCCCTTCGTTTCCATGTACCTATCCGTCAGCGCTAGGCACTTCTCACCTTCATATGCCAGAAACTTAACACTTCTCCCCTCCACCCATGAAACTTTGACCTTTTACTTGAATGCAAAACAGCAACTGCAATCCAAGTTATTTCAGGGAAAAGTGTGTGTGTCTTTGTGGGAGGGTGTGTGTGTGTGTGAGTGTATATAAGTGTGTTTCACTTATGATTACTGCTATTGTATCTTTATTCCTGATGCAGGGTCTTAGGAACTGGGTTTTGCTATGACAAAGGAAGTTTTCACTGGACAAGTGGTTTTTCAAATATGAATGGCACATTGTATATTCTGGACACTGTTGTGTATTCTCCCAGTTGGTCTTCAGATGGGTATTTTCCTTTGCTATTCCCATGCTGTGTGTAATTTTCTGTGTAGACTCAAAGAGGAGTGGCATGGGGGAGCTCATCTGCATACGGCTAGTGTACACAAGGGGGCAGCAACTCTATCGCCCAGGCACACATATTGTGCTTTCCCTCTATTAAGCCGAATGTAAAGGATCTTTGGTACTAATGGCCACACCAGTGTCCAGATTTTCCACGCAAAAACTAGCTTCCAGGTTTCTGAAAGAGGGTGTTTTGATGGCTGTGAAATGTCTTTTCCAAGTGCCTCATGGGGTTTTCAAATCCTTTTGAAACCTGAAGTTCTTTCTTGTATCTAGGGAATATACTCACCTCTGGCCAGAAGGGCCACCCAACTAGGAGTACAGCTATCCCTGGGTCAGGAGGTCTGCTAGCCTGCTAGCTCCTGGAGGGATTATTGAGTACGTCCTCAGGCCCCAAGTGGTAACAGGTGTTTCCAATTGCCTTCATTAGCAGCAGCCAGGCCGTTAGGTGAGGTGCGGGGTTGTGATCTCCACTGGAAGCTCTGAATTCAGCCAATGGAGGCATCCATCTTTCTTTTGTCTGTCCATAGCAAGGGCCCGGGGAGTTTGTGCTTCCTGCAAGCAGAGCGACTTTGTATGGGACACTCATGCATGCCTACTTCTGGGAATCTCTCTGAGTGTGATGTGTGGACACCAGGACACCATGATCAGGAATGTGAGGCCACAGGAGCAATTGCCTTAGCTGGACCCAAAGGGTAGGTGTAAGGGACCGGGTTCATCCACTACTGTTTGGTCGAACACAGTTCCCATCTATGTTGAAACACAGCACTCTCTGGGTACTTTCTGTGCTTGTAATCTACTGCCATGAGTGGTGGACTGAGAGCCTGGAGGCTGAGTAGTCAGCCAAATGTGACTGGACAGGATCATGCCCCTGAATTCTGAGGGGTACCCCAGATTCCCCCATTGCCAGTGTTTACAGATAGTGAAGTTTGGGATTGAATAGGAAACTCAAGAGATTTAGACATGAGAGTCCCTCTGCATATGCATTCTTGCTTAGCCAGTATCTGGGCTAGCTGGCTGGCCTAGACCAGCTAGGTTCTATGTACATAAGTTGCAGGTGAGGCTGGCTACCTTGCCACCCATGCTTTGAGACTACTACAGGTGAACTCTAAGCACACACAGACATACACAGTCAGACAGACAGACAGACACACACACACACATTACTGTCAGGTTTGGTAGTACAGAATATGGTGAAGGCTGGGGCTGTCTGGGGTCTGTGGGCATGAGCGATGCTGCCTTACAATCTCTACAAGACAGCTTTGAACCTGTCATCAATGAACAAGGTGTAGGAGGTTTTTGAATTCTGAGACACTGAAGAGGGAGATGTTTTTGCCCTGAGGCTTTCACTTGGAAGTAGCAGCTGCCCAGTGTGTATTGCCAGACTAGGAAACTTGTGGTTCCTGTCCATGTGGAGAGTCTTCTGGATGAGTTCCTTCTCTAGACTTTTCGATCGGTCCCGTTGGAGCTGCATATAGCTAATGATTTGGAGATTTTACTCCTTTGGACAATTCTTTTCCTGATGCACAGTTTCTCTCCAGGTTTTAGCAATCAATTGTCTGAATGTCATATTGAATCCATTGTAGAAAATGACTACATCAGTCTCTCTCTCTCTCTACCTCTCTCTCTCTCTATCTCTCTCTCTCTCTCTCTCTCTCTCTCTATATATATATATATATATATATATATATATATATATATATGTAACTTGTAGAGGTCTGAAAAGATTTTTTAGCTAGAGACGTGCAGAGCTCTGGATTAGGGTAATAAAATGGATACACCTGGCCCTTCTGAGCCACAGTCATGAGAGACATCTCACAAGCCATATCGGTTATTACTCTACAAATCTCTCTCAGCACAAACTACCTCTGCCAAGTGTTTTTTCTCAGCGTGGCTAAGACCTAGATGTTCTAAGTGTAATCTTTCCTCACAAAAATAAAATAGCAATGCCACTTGTAAGAAGTATGCATGGGCATGGAGGGTTTTTCTTCAGTGCTCTGGCACTGATCAACACAGGGCCAGAATTTGTCCTTTTCAGTCACTGGCATTCTGTCTGACAGTCTCTACGTGCATTCTTCCCTGGACCCTTCTTGGAAGTCAGTGCATACATTGTGAACTCGGTCATCCTGGTGTTGAAATTTTCATTTCTTTGCCCTTTGGATTACTTAGTATCCTGCATATGGCGTAGTTCAGAGGAGAACTTAGGAGACAGCATTCCTGCTGCAGGTAACAGGCATATGTCCATCTCCAGCTGCAGCTGTCCAGGCCCTCTGTGCTTGACTCCCAATCTCCAGGGCCCTGAGGCTGACACACAGCCTAAATGCAGCCCTCACAATTTCCTGCACCGCTTCCTTGTCCTTATTCTATGAGACCCCATGTCATGAAAAGTGAAACTCTACGTCCCTGGCACACACATTGTGCTTTCCCTCTATTCGGCCTAATATAAAGCATCTGTGGTACTGATGGCCACACCAGTGTCCTGATTTTGAACGCAAAAGGGAAGCTTCCAGGGTTCAGAAAGAGGGTGTTTTGATGGCTGTGAAACGTCTTTTTCAAGTACGTCCAAGGGTTTCAAATCCTTGTGAAACCTGAAGTTCTTTCTTGTATCTATGGAGTATTCTCACCTCTGGCCCTAAGGCCCTCCCAACTAGAAGCACAGCTATCCCGGGGTCAGGAGGTCTGCCAGCCTGCTAGCTCCTGGAGGGATTCCTTAGTATGTCCTCAGGCCCCAAGTGGTAACAGGTGTTTCCAACTGACTTTATTAGCAGCAGCCAGGCCCTCAGGTGAGGGTCGGGGCTGTGATCTCCACTGGAAACTCCGAATTCAGCCAATGGAGGCATCCATCATCCTTTTGTCTCTCCATAGCTAGGGCCCGAGGAGTTTGTGCTTCCTGCAAGCAGAGCGAATTTGTATGGGACACTCATGCATGCCTCCTTCTGGGAATCTCTCTGAGTGTGATGAGTGGACACCAGGACAAAATGATCAGGGATTGTGAGGTCACAAGAGCAATAGACTTAGCCGGAACCAAATGGTAGGTGTAAGGGACCGGGTTCATCCTCTATTGTTGGTCAAACACAGTCCCCATCTATGTTGAAACACAGATATTTCTGGGTTCTTTCTGGGCTTGTAATCTGCTGCCCTGAGCAGTGGACTGAGAGCCTGGAGGCTGAGTAGGCATCCAAACGTGACAGGACAGAGTCCTGCCCGTGAATTCTGAGGGGTGCCCCAGTTTACCCCCTTGGCAGTGTTTGGATGATAGTGAGGCATGGGATTGAATCAGGAACTCATGAGAGGGAGACATGAGAGTACCTTTGAATATGTATTCTTGCTTAGCCAGAATTTAGGCTAGCTGGCTTGCCCTGACAAGCTAGGTTCTCTGTACATAAGTTGAAGGTGAGGCTGGCTACCTTGCCAACCATGCTCTGAGACTACTACAGGTGAGCTCTGAGCACACACTGACACACACCCACATTACTGTCAGGCCATTTCCTACATCATATGGTGAAGACTGGGGATGTCTGGGGTCTGTGGGCATGAGAGCTGCTGCCTTACAATCTCTAAAAGCCAGGTTTGAACCTGTCATCAATGAACGCAGTGTAGTAGGTTTTTTACTTCTGGTCTCTTTCCATCTCATCTATTTCTCTTCTTGCCTTCTCTGTCTCTAACTCTCACATGATCTCACACACTCTGTCTTCACTCATTGATATTTTACTTATATACTTATTTTACTGACAGGCCCAGATATACAAAGAGAGTTACCAGAGCACTGCAGAGCTCTGGCTTGTTTTGTTGGTGATATCACCTAGGCGACTTGAGCCAGAACTTTTTAAGTCTCTCTGACACAAGACATATTCTGTCTCCTCATTTCCATGGCAGTATCTCTCACACTTTATAATAAACATATATATATATATATATATATATATATATATATATATGTCATTTTTAGAATTGTCGACCTATGTAATGGATCTTTATCAGAATTAACACATTTATACCAGCTTCCTTTTTCATTAATAATTAGCCACCTAGTTGGAGCAGGATTCAATACAATTATAAATAATTGAACCTTCCAGTAGCATTTCTAATACCATTTCTATCAGCATCCTTATTGTAATTATCATAGTACAGAACTTGCCTCCTCTCTCTTGTGTAAGCTTCAGTACATATGAGTTTTTTTCATTCTCTTCAAATCTTAATTTCCCTGGACTGTGAAGTGTCTCGGAATTTTTGAAGCAGTCCTCTGTTTCTTAGCAGATGGATTCCTTTTTCTGCTCTAATCTGGTCTTTTGGAGCTTTTTGTTTTTATTTTTCTTTTTTTCAAATCCTCCTAGATCATCCCCATTTATTTGCATATTTATTTATTTATTTAGTCCTATATTAAATGAGGGGTCATTTCTTCTGCTTGATAGATTTTTCTCTTATAATTCAAGGGAATTTTGACGCACAATACATTTAGTGTCATAAATACTACACACATATGGTGAAGGCTGGGGTGGTCTGGTGTCTGTGGACGTGAGACTTCTGTCTTACAATCTCTACAACACAGGTTTGAACCTGTCATGTGTGAACACAGTGTGGGAGGTTTTTGAATTCTGGTTTCTTTCCCACTCTTCTATTTCTATTCTTGCCTTCTCTGTCTCTGAGTCTCACAGGCTCTCACTCACTCTGTCTGAACTCAGTAATATTTTACTTATATATTATTTTACTGACAGACACTGATATAAAAAGAGAGTCACCAGGGCACTGATGAGCTCTAGCTTTTTTTTTTGGCTATTTCACCTAGGTTTCTGGAGCCTCAGCTTTGTAAGTCTCTCTGGCACAAGCCATACTCTGTCTCTTCATAGCCATGCCAGTATCCCTCAGAGTTTATAATAAAGATACACATACATATATGTACATATATATACATATATATCAGTCATTTTTAGAATTGTTGACCTTTTTATTTGATCTTAATGCAGAATTACCACATTTATAACAACCTCCTTATTTATAAACAATTGGTCACATAGTTGGAGTAGGATTCACTACAATTATAAATTATATACCTTCCAGGAGCATTTCCAATAGCCTTTCTATCAGTATCCTCATTGTAATTATCATAGCACAGAACTTGCCTCCATTTTCTAGTGAAAGCTTCAATACGTATGCCTTTCTTTTCATTCTCGGGTATTCTTAATTTGCCTGGACCCTGAAGTTTAAGGGAAGTTTTGAAGCAGTCCTCTGTTTCTCAGCAGACATTTTCTATATTTCTGCTGTAATCAGGTCTTCCTGTGGTTTTTGTTTTTATTTTTTTAAATCCTCCTCTATCATCCCCATTTATTTGCATATTTATTTATTTATTTAGTCCCATATCACATGAGGGGTCATTTCTTCTGCCTGATAGATTTCCTTTTATAATTGAAGGGAACTTTGGACACACAATACATTTCCTTTTGCAGATACTACACACTACTACAACTACTACTGCACTTTTTTTGACAGTGACATCCAATGCTCAATGGATTAGTATTGCATGGCTCTAAAGAATGTTCCCTATTTAACCTACAAAGTTTTTAACCTCACAAATATTTATTCTGTTCTTTCATGGGGGATGAATGCTTTACACTCAACAGTTACCTGTAATAGTTGGCACGGGGGTAATTTTTCCCACTTTCCCTGTATTTCTGTACATCATTTGTAACTTTCTTATAGAGGAGAAGGAAACCGTCATAAATTGAGCGTGCAGGACCCAAGCAGGAAGAGAGACAGAGAGACAGCTGCAGTTCTGATTTGACACTAGGCCAGCTTTTCCCTAGGTGGGTAAGTGGTGAGCAGGGGCTCAAAATCAGAATTAACATATTTATACCAGCTTCCTTTTTCATTAATAATTGGCCACATAGCTGGAGCAGGATTCAATACAATTATAAATAATAGAACCTTCCAGTAGCATTTTTAATAGCCTTTCTATCAGCATCCTTATTGAAATTATCATAGTACAGAACTTGCCTCCTTTCTCTAGTGTAAGCTTCAATACACATTAGTTTCTTTTCATTCTCCTGGAATCTTAATTTCCCTGGACTCTGAATTGTCTAAGAATTTTTGAAGCAGCCCTCTGTTTCCCAGCAGATGGTTTCTATGTTTCTGCTCTAATCAGGTCTTCTTGTGCTTTTTGTTTTTATTTTTCATTTTTTTCAAATCCTCCTTGATCTTCCCCTTTTATTTGCATATTTATTTATTTATTTAGTCCTATATTACATGAGGGGTCATTTCTTCTGCTTGATAGATTTTTCTCTTATAATTGAAGGGAAGTTTACACTCACAATACATTTCGTGTCGTAAATACTACACACATAAGGTGACGGCTGGGGTTGTCTGTGGTCTTTGGACATGAGACTGCTGCCTTACAATCTCTACAACCCAGGTTTGAACCTGTCATGAATGAACACAGTCTAGGGTTTTTTTGACTTCTGGTCTCTTTCCAACTCTTCTATTTCTCTTCTTGCCTTCTTGGTCTCTGACTCTCACAAGCTCTCACTCACTCTGTCTTCACTCATTAATATTTTACTTATATATTATTTTACTGACAGGGCCAGATATACAAAGTGAGTCACCAGGACACTGATGAGCTCTGGCTTGTTTTTTTGCCGATTTCACCTAGGTTTCTGGAGCCTCAGCTTTGTAAGTCTCTCTGGCACACGCCATACTCTGTGTCCACATAGCCATGTCAGTATACCTCATAGTTTATAATAAAGAAACACATACTTATATGTACATTTATATACATATATATATATATATATATATATATATCAGTCATGTTTAGAATTGTTGAACTTTTTATTTCATCTTAATGCAGAATTAGCACAGTTATAACCACCTCATTATTCATAAATAATTGGTCACATAGTTGGAGCAGGTTTCACTACAATTATAAATTATAAACCTTCCAGGAGCATTTCCAATATTCTTTCTATCAGTATGCTTATTGTAGTTATCATAGGAAAGAACTTGCCTCCATTTTCTAGTGTAAGCTTCAATATGTATGTGTTTCTTTTCATTCTCAGGGATTTTTAATTTGCCTGGACCCTGAAGTGTTAGGGAATTTTTGAAGCAGCCATCTGTTTCTCAGCAGACATTTTCTATATTTCTGCGGTAATCAGGTCTTCCTGTGGTCTTTGTTTTTATTTTTATTTTTTTCAAATCATCTTAGATAATTCCCACATATTTGCATATTAATTTATATATTTAGTCTGATATCACATGAGGTGTCGTTTCTTCTGCCTGATAGATTTTCTCTTATAAGTGAAGGGAACTTTTGACACACAATACATTTCCTTTGCAGATACTACACACTACTACAACTACTACTGCACTGTTTTTGACAGTGACATCCAATGCACAATGGATTAGTATTGCATGGCTCTAAAGAATTTTCCCTATTTAATCTACAAAGTTTTTAATCTCACAAATATTTATTCTTTTCTTTCATGGGGGATGAATGCTTTACAGTCAACAGTTACCTGTAATAGTGGGAACGGTGGTAATTTTTCCCACTTTCCCTGTATTTCTGTACATCATTTGTAACTTTATTATAGAGGAGAAGGAAACAGTCATAAATTGAGCATGCAGGGCCCAAGCAGGAAGAGAGGCAGAGAGACAGGTGCAGTTCTGATTTAATTTCCATGGACTCTGAAGTGTCTCGGAATTTTTGAAGCAGCCCTCTGTTTCTCAGCAGATGGTTTCTATGTTTCTGCTCTAATCAGGTCTTCTTGTGCTTTTTGTTTTTATTTTTCATTTTTTTCAAATCCTCCTAGATCATCCCCATTTATTTGCATATTTATTTATTTATTTAGTCCTATATTACATGAGGGGTCATTTCTTCTGCTTGATAGATTTTTCTCTTATAATTGAAGGGAAGTTTACACTCACAAAACATTTCGTGTCGTAAATACTACACACATAAGGTGACTGCTGGGGTTGTCTGTGGTCTTCGGACATGAGACTGCTGCCTTACAATCTCTACAACCCAGGTTGGAACCTGTCATGTATGAACACAGTGTGGGAGGTTTTTGACTTCTGGTCTCTTTCCCACTATTCTATTTCTCTTCTTTCCTTCTCTGTCTCTGACTCTCACAGGCTCTCACTAACTCTGTCTGCACTGATTAATATTTTATTTATATACTTATATTACTTACATGTCCTGATATACAAAGAGAGTCACCAGGGCACTGCAGAGCTTTGACTTGTTTTGTTGGCGATTTCACCTAGGTTTCTGGAGCCTCAGCTTTGTAAGTGTCTCTGACAAAAGCCATACTCTGTCTCTGCATAGGCATGCCAGTATCCCTCAGAGTTTATTAGCAGCAGCCAGGCCCTCAGGTGAGGGAAGGGACTGTTATCTCCACTGGAAACTCCTAATTAAGCCATGGAGGCATCCATGTACCTTTTGTCTCTCCATAGCAAGGGCCTGGGGAGTTTGTGCTTCCTGCAAGCAGAGCGACTTTGTATGGGACACTCATGCATACCTACATGTGGGAATCTCTTTGAGTGTGATGTGTGGTCACCAGGACACCGTGATCAGGGATTGTGAGGCCACAGGAGCAGTTGCCTGGGCCAGACCCATAGGGTAGGTGTAAGAGACCAGGTTCATCCACTATTATTTGGTCGAACACAGTTCCCATCTATGTTGAAACACAGCTATGTTCTAAGTGTAACCTTTCCTCACAAACATAAAATAACAATGCCACTTGTAAGAAGTATGCATGGGCATGGAGGGTTTTCTTCAGTGCTCGAGAGACAAACCCATTTTTGCTTAGCCAGAATTCTTGCATTCTTCTTAGCCAGAATCTGGGCTAGCTGGCTTCCCTTAACCAGCTAGGTTCTATGTACATAAGTTACAGTTGAGGCTGGCTACATTGCCACCCACGCTCTGAGACTACTACAGGTGAGCTCTGAGCAGACGGAGACACACACAGTCAGACAGACAGACACAGACACACACACATTACTGTCAGGTCTGGTAGTAAAGAATATGGTGAAGGCTGGGGCTGTCTGGTTTCTGTGGGCATGAGAGCTGCTGCCTTACAATCTCTACAAACCTGCTTTGAACCTGTCATCAATGAATACATTGTAGGAGGTTCTTGAATTCTGAGACACTGAAGAGGGAGAGGTTTTTGCCCGGAGTGTTGCACTGGGAACTAGCAGCTGCCCTCTGTGTGTTGCTAGACTAGGAAACTTGTGGTGCCTGTCCATGTGGAGAGTCTCCTTGATGAGTCCCTTCTCGAGTATTTTTCGATCGGTCCTGTTGGAGCTGCATATAGCTAATGATTTGGAGATTTTACTCCTCTAGACATTTATTTTCCTGATGCACAGTTTCTCTCTATGTTTTAGCAATCAATTGTCTGAATGTCATATAGAATCCATTGTAGAAAATTACTACATCAGTGTCTCTCTCTCTGTCTCTCTCTCTCTGTCTCTCTCTCTCTGTCTCTCTCTCTCTGTCTCTCTCTCTCTCTCTCTCTCTCTCTCTATATATATATATATATATATATATATATATATATATATATATATGTATGTAACTTGTAGAGGTCTGAAAATATTTTTAGCTAGAGACCTGCACAGCTCTGGATTAGGGTAGTAAAGTGGATACACCTGGCCCTTCTGAGCCACAGTCATGAGAGACATCTCACAGACCCATATCGTTTATTACTCTACAAATCTCTCTCAGCTGAAATTACCGCTGCCAAATCATTTACTTCCCTCTTGCTCATTTTGTCCTACGAGTCCTATACCAAAACTTTAAATCAAAGAAGAAATACACATAGTGAAGTTCCTTGCACACCGGACAGGCAGAGGCTAGAAAAGGGAGATGCAATAATCCAGCCTGCATCTTGGCTGGAGCATCACTAAGACTACTTCCATTTTGGAGAGGTGGGGGCAGTTTTGTAGAGTGGGCTGCTGGCCAAGTGTTGTTCTCAGAGTGGCTAGGATCTAGATGTTCTAAGTGTTACCTTTCCTCAAAAACCTAAAATAGCAATGCCACTTGTAAGAAGTATGCATGGGAATGAAGGGTTTGTCTTCAGTGCTCTGGCACTGATCAACACAGGGACAGAATTTCAGTCCTTTTCTGTCACTGTCATTCTGTCTCTCTGACTATCTCTAGGTGCCTTCTTCCCTCGACCCTTAGTGGAAGTCAGTGCATGCATTCTGAACTCAGTCATCCTGGTGTTGAAAATTTCCTTTCTTTGCCCTTTGGATTATTTAGTCTCCTGCATATGGCATAGTACAGAGGGGAACTGAGGACACAGCGTTCCTGCTGCAGGTAACAGGCATATGTCCATCTGCAGCTGCAGCTGTCCAGGCCCTCTTTGCTTGACTCCCATTCTCCAAGGCCCTGTGGCTGACACTCGGACTAAATGCAGCCCTCCTCAATTTCCTGCACAGTGTCCTTGTCCTGATTCCATGAGAGCCCAGGTCAAGAGAAGTGAAGCTCTACCACCCTAGCACACATATTTTGCTTTCCCTCTATTAAGCCGAATGTAAAGGATCTGTGGTACTGATGGCCACACCACTGTCAAGATTTTCCACGCAAAATGGAAGCTTCCCGGGTTCTGAAAGAGGGTGTTTTGATGGCTGTGAAATGTCTTTTCCAAGTTCCTCATGGGGTTTTCAAATCCTTTTGAAACCTGAAGTTCTTTCTTGTATCTAGGGAATATTCTCACCTCTGGCCAGAAGGGCCGCCCAAATAGGAGCACAGCTATCCCGGGGTCAGGAGGTCTGCAAGCCTGCTAGCTCCTGGAGGGATTCCTGACTATTTCCTCAGGGCCCAAGTGGTAACAGGTGTTTCCAATTGCCTTTATTAGCAGCATCCAGGCCCTCAGGTGAGGGGCGGGGCTGTGATGTCCACTGGAAGATCCGAATTCATCTAATGGAGGCATCCATCTTTCTTTTCTCACTCCATAGCAAGGGCCCAGGGAGTTTGTGCTTCCTGCAAGCACAGCGACTTTGTATGGGACACTCATGCATGCCTACTTCTGGGAATCTCTCTGATTGTGATGTGTGGACACCAGGACACCATGATCAGGGATTGTGAGGCTAGAGGAGCAATTTCCTTAGCCAGATCCAAAGGGGAGGTGTAAGGGGCTGGGTTCATCCACTATTGTTTGGTAAAACACAGTTCCCATCTATGTTGAAACACAGCTCTTTCTGGCATTGTAAAATGCTGTCCACTGAGAAGTGGACTGGGAACCTTGAGGCTGAGTATGCAGACAAACGTGACTGGACAGAATCCTGCCACTGAATTCTAAGGGGTGCCCCATCTTCCATTGTTGGCAGTGTTTGGATGATAGTGAGGCATGAAATTGAATCCGGAACTCAGGAGAGCAAGACATGAGAGTCCCTTTGCATATGCATTCTTGCTTAGCCAGAATCTGGGCTAGCTGGCTTGCCATAAACAGCTAGGTTCTCTGTACATAAGTAGCAGGTGAGGCTGGCTACCTTGCCACCCATGCTCTGAGACTACTACAGGTGAGCTCCGAGCACACAGACACACACATTAAGACAGACAGACAGACACACACACACACACACACACACACATTACTGTCAGGTATGGTAGTACAGCATATGGTGTAGGCTGGGTCTGTCTGGGGTCTGTGGGCATGAGAGCTGCTGCCTTACCATCTCTTCAAGCCAGTTGTGAACCTGTCATCAATGAACACAGTGTAGGAGGTTTTTGAATTCTGAGACACTGAAGAGGGAGAGGTTTTTGCCCTGGTGCTTGCACTGGGAACTAGCAGCTGCCCTGTGTGTGTTGCCAGACTAGGAAACTTGTGGTTCCTGCCCATGTGGGGAGTCTCCTGGATGAGTTACTTCTGGAGCCTTTCCGATCTTCCCCGTTGGAGCTGCATATAGCTAATGATTTAGAGATTTTACTCCTTTAGTGATTTTACTCCTTTTCCTGATGCACTGTTTTTCTACAGGTTTTAGCAATCAATTGTCTGAATGTCATATCGAATCCATTGTAGAAAATGACTATATCAGTCTCTCTCTCTCTCTCTCTCTCTCTCTCTATATATATATATATATATATATATATATATATATATATATGTAACATGTAGAGGTCTGAAAATATTTTTAGCTATAGACCTGCACAGCTCTGGATTAGGGTAGTAAAGTGGATACACCTGGCCCTTCTGAGACACAGTCATGAGAGACGTCACACAGAGCCATATTGTTTATCACTCTACAAATCTCTCTCAGCACAAACTACTGCTGCCAAATCATCTACTTCCCTCTTGCTCATTTTGTCCACCGAGTCCTATCCCATAACTGTAAATCAAAGAAGAAATAGACATAGTGCAGTTCCTTGCACACAGGACAGGCTGAGCCTGGACCAGGGAGTTGCAATATGCCAGCCTGCATCTTGGCTGGAGCATTACTATGACTACTTCCAATTTGGAGAGGTGAGGGCAGTTTTGGAGAGTGGGCTGCCGTCCAAGTGATGCTTCTCGGAGTGGCTAAGTCCTAGTAGTTCTAAGTGTTACTTTTCCTCACAAACATAAAATAACAATGCCACTTGTAAGAAGTATGAATGGGCATGGAGGTTTTGTCTTCAGTGCTCTGGCACTGATCAACACAGGGCCAGAATTTCAGTTCCTTTCTGTCTCCATTATTCTGTCTCTTGACTGTCTCTACGTGCCTTCTTCCCTGGTCCCTTACTGGAAGCCAGTGCATGCATTGAGAACTCAGTCATCCTGTTGTTGAAATTTTCCTTTCTTTGCCCTTTGGATTATTTAGACTCCTGCACAAGGTGTAGTACAGAGGGGAACTGCGGAGACATTGTTGCTGCTGCAGGTTCCAAGCATATGTCCATCTGCAGCTGAAGCTGTCCAGGCCCTATGTGCTTGACTCCCATTCATGAGAGTCCCTTTGCATATGCATTCTTGCTTAGCCAGAATCAGGGCAACCTGGCTTTCCCTAAGCAGCTAGGTTCTCTGTACATAAGTTGCAGGTGAGGCTGGCTACCTTGCCACCCATGTTCTGAGACTACTATAGGTGATTTTTAAGCACACACAGACACACAGACAGACATTACTGTCAGGTCTGGTAGTACAGCATATGGTGAATTCTAGGGCTGTCTGGGGTCTGTGGGCATGAGAGCTGCTGCCTTGCAATCTCTACAAGCCAGGTTTGAACCTGTCATCAATGAACACAGTGTAGGAGGTTTTTGAATTCTGGTCTCTTTCCAACCCATCTATTTCTCTTTTTGCCTTCTCTGTCTCTAACTGTGACATGCTCTCACACACTCTGTCTTCAATCATTAATATTTTACTTATATACTTATTTTACTGACAGGCCCAGATATACAAAGAGAGTTACCAGAGCACTGCTGAGCTCTGGCTTGTTGTTTTGGCAATTTCACCTAGGCTACTGGAGCCTCAGTTTGTAAGTCTTTCTGACACAAGCCATATTCTGTCTTTTCATTTCCATGCCAGTATCACTCAGAGTTTATAATAAAGTGTTTTTTTGCAAAAATCTTGGTACATTCAGATTTACAGCTCAATATTGACACCATTGTAGCTCTCTTTGTCCCTTGGTAACTTTTATTCTTTTCAGATGTAAAAAACTGAAGAGGGAGGGTTTTTTATCCCTGAGGCTTGCACTGAGAACTACCAGATGCACTGTGTCTGTTGCCAGACTAGGAAACTTGTGGTGCCTGTCCATGTGGAGAGTCTCCTTTATGAGTTCCTTCTGGAGCCTTTTTCGCTCTGTGCCGTTGGAGCTGCATATAGCTAATGATTTTGAGATTTTACTCCATTGGACTATTCTTTTCCTGATGCACAGTTTCTCTCCAGGTTTTAGCTATCAATTGTCTGAATGTCATATTTAATCCATTGTAGAAAATGACTACATCAGTGTCCCTCTCTCTCTCTCTCTCTCTCTCTCTCTCTCTATATATATATATATATATATATATATATATATATATATATGTAACATGTAGAGGTCTGAAAATATTTTTTAGCTAGAGACCTGCACAGCTCTGGATTAGGGTAGTAATGCTGATACACCTGTCCCTTCTGAGCCACAGATACGAGAGACATCTCACAGAGTCATTCCTATACCTCTTATCACTCTACAAATCTCTCTCAGCACAAACTATGGTTGCCAAATCATCTACTTCCCTCTTGCTCTTTTTGTCCACCGAGTCCTATCCCAAAACTGTAAATCAAAGAATAAATATACATAGTGCAGTTCCCTGCACACAGGACAGTCTGAGGCTGGACCAGGGAGATGTAATACACCAGCCTGCATCTTGGCTGGAGCATCACTAAGACTTCCAACAAATTGGAGAGGCGAGGGTTTTGGAGAGTGGGCTGCAGGCCAAGTGTTGCTTCTCAGAGTGGGATAAGACCTAGATGTTCTAAGTGTAACCTTTCCTCACAAACATAAAATAACAATGCAAATTGTAAGAAGTATGCATGGGCATGGACAGTTTGTCTTCAGTGCTCTGGCACTGATCAACACAGGCCAGAATTTCAGCCCTTTTCTGTCTCAGTCATCCTGTCTTTCTGACTGTCTCTACGTGCCTTCTTCCCTGGGCCCTTATGGAAGTCAGTGCATGCATCGTGATCTCAGACTTCCTGGTGTTTAAATTTTCCTTTCTTTACCCTTTGGAATATTCAGTCTCCTGCATATGGCGTAGTACAATGGGGAACTGATGAGACAGGGATCCTGCTGCAGGTAATAGGCATATGTCCATCTCCAGCTGCAGCTGTCCACGTCCTCTGCTTGACTCCCATTCTCCAGGGCCCTGAGACTGACACTCATCCTACATGCAGCCCTCCTCAATTTCCTGCACCGCATCCTTGTCCTTATTCCATGAGAGCCCAGGTCAAGAGAAGTGAAACTCTACCCCCCTGGCACACACGTTGTGCTTTCCCTCTATTGGGCCAAATGTAAAGGATCTGTGGTACTGATGGCCACAAAAGAGTCCAGATTTTCCACGCAAAAGGGAAGCTTCCAGGGTTCTGAAAGAGGTTGTTCTGATGGCTGTGAAATATCTTTTCCAAGTGCCTCATGGGGTTTCAAATCCTTTTGTAACCTGAAGTTATTTCTTGTATCTAGGGAATATTCTCACCTCTGGCCAGAAGGCCCTACCAACTAGGAGCATCACTATCCTGGGGTCAGGAGGTCTGTCAGACTGCTAGCTCCTGGAGGGATTCCTGAGTATTTTGTCCTCAGGTCCCAAGTGGAAACAGGTGTTTCCAATTGCCTTTATTAGCAGCAGCCTATTATTAGCAGGTGTGGGGCAGTTCGGTGATCTCCACTGGAAACTCCTAATTCAGCCAATGGAGGCATCCATCTTCCTTTTGTCTCTCCATAGGAAGGGCCAGGGGAGTTTGTGCTTCCTGCAAGTAGAGCAACTTTGTATGGGACACTCATGGATGCCTAATTCTGGAAATCTCTCTGAGTGTGATGTGTGGACACCAGGACACCATGATCAGGGATTGTGAGGACACAGGAGCAATTGCCTTATCAGTACCCTAAGGGGAGGTGTAAGGGGCCAGGTTCATCCACTATTCTTTGGAAAATCACAGTTCCCATCTATGTTGAGACACAGCTCTTTCTGAGTTCTTTCTGGGTTTGTAACCTGCTGTCCACTGAGAAGTGGACTGGGAGCCTGGAGGCTGAGTATGCAGCCAAACGTGACTGGGCAGGGTCCTGCCCCTGAATTCTGAGGGTTGCCCCAGCTTCCCCCATTGGCAGTGTTTGGATGATAGTGAGGCATGAGATTGAATCGGGAACTCAGGTGAGGGAGACATGGTAGTCCCTTTGCATGTGCATTCTTGCTGAGCCATAATCTGGGCTAGAGGCTTGCCCTCACCAGCTAGTTTCTCTGTACATAAGTTGCAGGTGAGGCTGGCTACCTTGCCACCCATGCTCTGAGACTACTACTGGTGAGTTCTGAGCACACACAGACACACAGTGATAGAGAGACAGACAGACAGACACACACACACACACACACACACATTACTGTCAGGTCTGGTAGTACAGCATATGGTGAATGCTGGGGCTGTCTGGGGTCTGTAGGCATGAGAGCTGCTGCCTTACAATATCTACAAGCCAGCTTTGAACCTGTCATCTATGAACACAGTGTAGGAGTTTTTTGAATTCTCATCTACAGTTGCCAAATCATCTACTCCCTCTTACTTTTTTGTCCACAGTGTCCTATCCCAAAACTGTAAATAAAAGAAGAAATAGACATAGTTCAGTTCCCTGCACAAAGGACAGGCTGAGGGTGGACAAGGGAGATGCAATACGCCAGCCTGCATCTTAGCTGGATCATCACTAAAATTGCTTCCAATTTGGAGAGACAAGGGAAGTTTTGAAGAGTGGGCTGTAGGCCAAGTGTTGCTTCTCAGAGTGGGCTAAGACCTAGATGTTCTAAGTGTAATATTTCATCACAAACATAAAATAGTAATGCCACTGATAAGAAGTATGCATGGGCAAGGAGGGTTTGTCTTCAGTGCTCTGGCACTGATCAACACAGGGCCAGAATTTGTGTCCTTTTTAGTCAATGTCATTCTGTCTCTCTGACTATCTCTGTGTGCCTTATTCCCTGGACCCTTCGTGGAATTCAGTGAATGCATCCTGATCTCGGTCTTCCTGGTGTTGAAATTTTCCTTTCTTTGCCCTTTGGATTATTTAGTCTCGTGCATAAGGCATAGTACAGAGGGAAACTGTGGAGACAGTGTTCTAGCTGCAGATTCCTATCCCAAAACTGTAAATGAAATAATAAATAGACATAGTGCAGTTCCGTGCACACAGGACAGGCTGAGGCTGGACCAGGGAGATGAAATAAGCCAGCCTGCATCTTGGCTGGAGCATCACTAAAACGACTTCTAATTTGGAGAGGCAAGGACAGTTTTGGAGAGGGGGCTTCCGGCCAAGTGTTGCTTCTCAGAGTGGGCTAAGACCTAGATGTTCTAAGTGTATCCTTTCCTCACAAACATAAAATATCAATGCCACTTGTAAGAAGTATGCATGGGCATGGAGGGTTTGTCCTCAGTGCTCTGGCACTGATCAACACAGGGCTAGAATTTCTGTACTTTTCTGGAACTGTCATTCTGTCTCTCTGACTGTCTCTAAGTGCCTTCTTCCCTGGACCCTTCCTGGAAGTCATTGCATGCATCGTGAACTCAGTCTTCCTGTAGTTGATATTTTCCTTTCTTTGCCCTTTGGATTATTTAGTCTCGTGCATATGACGTAGTAAGAGGGGAACTGAGGAGACAGCGTTCCTGCTGCAGGTAACAGGCATACGTCCATCTCCAGCTGCAGCTGTCCAGGCCCTCTGTGCTTGACTCCCATTCTCCAGGGCCCTGTGGCTGACACTCAGCCTAAATGCAGCCCTCCTCAGTTTCCTGCACCGCATACTCGTCCTTATTCCATGAGAGCCCAGGTGAAGAGAAGTGAAACTCTACCACCCCGGCACACACATTGTGCTTTCCCTCTATCGGGCCCAATGTCAAGGATCTGTGGAACTGATGACCACACCAGTGTCCATATTTTCCATGCAAAACGGAAGCTTCCAGGGTTCAGAAAGAAGGTGTTTTGATGGCTGTGAAATGTCTTTTCCAAGTTCCTCCTGGGGTTTCAAATCCTTTTGAAACCTGAAGTTCTTTCTTGTATCTAGGGAATATTCTCACCTCTGGCCCGAAGGCCCTCCCAACTAGGAGCACAGCTATCCCTTGTTCAGGAGGTGTGCCAGCCTGCTAGCTCCTGGAGGGATTCCTGAGTATGTCCTCAGGCCCCAAGTGGTAACAGGTGTTTCCAATTGCATTTATTAGCAGCAGCCAGGCACTCAGGTGATTGGCGAGGCCATGATCTCCACTGGAAGCTTCTAATTCCGCCAATGGTGACATCCATCTTCCTTTTGTCTCTCCATAGCAAGGGCCAGGGGAGTTTTTTGCTTCCTGGAAGCAGAGCCACTTTGTATGGGACACTCATGCATGCCTACTTCTTGGATTCTCTCTGAGTGTGATGTGTGGATACCAGGACACCATGATCATGTATTGTGAGGCCACAGGAGCAATTGCTTTAGCCGGACCCAAAGGGTAGGTGTGAGGGGCCGGGTACATCCACTATTGTTTGGTGAAACACAGTTCCCATCTATGTTGAAACTCAGCTCTTTCTGGGCTTGTAATATGCTGCCCTGAGCAGTGGACTGACAGTCTGGAGGCTGAGTAGGCAGCCAAACGTGACTGGACAGGCTCATTCCCCTGAATTCTGACGGGTGCCTCAGCTTACCCCGTTGGAAGTTTTTGGATGATAGATAGTGATTCATGGGATTGAATAGGGAACTCAGGAGATTTAGACATGAGAGTCCCTTTGCATATGCATTCTTGCTTAGCCAGAATCTGGGCTAGCTGGCTTGCCCTGACCAGCTAGGTTCTCTGTACATAAGTTACAGGTGAGGCTGGCTACCTTTACACCCATGCTCTGAGTCTACTATAGGTGAGCTCTGAGCACACACAGACACACACAGACAGATAGACAGACACACACATATTATTGTCAGGTCTGGTAGTACATCATATGGTGAAGGATGGGGTTGTATGGGGTCTGTGGGCATGAGACCTGCTGCCGTACATTCTCTACAAGCCAGGTTTGAACCTGCCATCAATGAACACAGTGTAAGAGGTGTTTGAATTCTGGTCTCTTTCCAACTCATCTATTTCTCTTCTCGCCTTCTCTGTCTCTAACTCTCACATGCTCTCACACTCTGTCTTCACTGGTTGATATTTTCCTTATATACTTATTTTACTGACAGGCCCAGATATAGAAAGAGAGTTACCAGAGCACTGCTGAGCTCTGGTGTTTCCTTGGTGATATCACGTAGGCTACTGAAGCCACAGCTTTGTAAGTCTCTATGACACAAGCCATATTCTGTCTCCTCATTTACATGGCAGTATATCTCAGACTTTATAATAAACATGTACATATATATATATATATATATATATATATATATATCATTTATAGAATTGTCGACCTATGTAATTGATCCTTCTTAGAATTAACACATTTATAACAGCTTTCTTTTTCATTAATAATTGTCCACCTAGTTGGAGCAGGATTCAGTACAATTATAAATAATAGAACCTTCCAGTAGCATTTCTAATAGCATTTCTATGAGCATCCTTATTGTAACTATCATAGTACATAACTTGCCTCCTTTCTCTAGTGTAATCATCAGTACATATGAGTTTCTTTTCATTCTCCTGAAATCTTAATTTCCCTGGACTCTGAAGTGTCTCGGAATTTTTGAAGCAGCCCTCTGTTTCTCAGCAGATGGTTTCCAATTTCTGCTGTAGTCAAGTCTTCTTGTTCTTTTTTTTTTTATTTTTCATTTTTTTCAAATCCTCCTATATTATCCCCATTTATTTGCTTATTTATTTAGTCATATATTACATGAGGGGTAATTTCTTCTGCTTGATAGATATTTCTTTTATTATTGAAGCGAAGTTTACACTCATAATACATTTCATGTCTTAAATACTACACATATATGGTGAAGGCTGGGGTGGTCTGGGGTCTGTGGACATGAGACTGCTGCCTTACAATCTCTACAAACCAGGTTTGAACCTGTCATGTATGAACACAGTGTGGGAGGTTTTTGACTTCTGGTCTCTTTCCCACTCTTCTATTTCTGTTCTAGACTTTTCTGTCTCTGACTCTCACAGGCTCTCAACCACTCTGTCTGCACTCATTAATATTTTACTTATATACTTATTTTACTGACAGGCCCTGATATACAAATGAGTCACCAGGGCACTGCTGAGCTCTGGCTTGTTTTGTTGGCGATTTCACCTAGGTTTTTGGAGCCTCAGCTTTGTAAGTCTCTCTGGGACAAGCCATACTCTGTCTCCTCACAGTATGCCTCAGAGTCTATAATAAAGATACACTTTCATATATGTACATATATATGCATCTATATATCAGTCATTTTTAGAATTGTTGACCTTTTTATTTGATCTTAATGCAGAATTATCACATTTATAACAGCCTACTTATAAATAATTGGTCACATAGTTGGAGCAGGATTCACTACAATTATAAATTATAAACCTTCCAGGAGCATTTCCAATAGCCTTTCTATCAGTATCCTCATTGTAATTATCATAGCACAGAACTTGCCTCCGTTTTCTTTTGAAAGCTTCAATATGTATGCCTTTTCATTCTCGGGAATTCTTAATTTGCCTGGACCCTGAAGTGTAAGGGAAGTTTTGAAGCAGCCCTATGTTTCTCAGCAGATATTTTGTATAATTCTGCTGTAATCAGGTCTTCCTGTGGTTTTTGTTTTTATTTTTTTCAAATCCTCATAGATCATCCCCATTTATTTGCATATTTATTTATTTATTTATTTATTTATTTAGTCCCATATCACATGAGGGGTAATTTCTTCTGCCTGATAGATTTTCTCTTATAATTGAAGGGAACTTTTGACACACAATACATTTCCTTTTGCAGATAGTACACACTACTACAACTACTACTGCACTGTTTTTGACAGTGATATCCAATGCACAATAGATTAATATTCCATGGCTCTAAAGAATGTTCACTATTTAACCTACAATGTTTTTAACCTCACAAATATTTATTCTGTTCTTTCTTGTGGTATGAATGCTTTACAGTCAACAGTTACATGTAATAGTGTGCACGGGGGTAATTTTTCCCACATTCCCTGTATTTCTGTACATCCTTTGTAACTTTCTTATTGAGGAGAAGGAAACAGTCATTAATTGAGAGAGCAGGGCCCAAGCAGGAAGAGAGACAGAGAGACAGCTGCAGTTCTGATTTGACACTTGCCCAGCTTTTCCCTAGCTGGGTAAATGGTGAGGAGGGGCTCAAAATGGGGTCTTGGGCTTCCACATAGTTCCCTGGCATCTACACCAGCAGTGCCAAGAAGTGAAACTCTATCCCCCTGGCACACACATTGTGCTTTCCCTCTATTAAGCCGAATGTAAAGGATCTGTGGTATTGATGGACACACCAGGGTCCAGATAATCCAAGCAAAACAGAAGCTTCCAGGGTTCTGAAAGAGGGTGTTTTATGGCTGTGAAATGTCTTTTCCAAGTGCCTCATGGGGTTTTCAAATCCTTTTGAAACCTGAAGTTCTTTATTGTATCTAGGGAATATTCTCATCTCTGGCCAGAAGGGCCGCACACCTTGGAGCACAGCTATCCCTGGGTCAGGAGGTCTGCCAGCCTGATTCCTGAGTATGTCCTCAGGGCCCAAGTGGTAACACGTGCTTCCAATTGCCTTTATTAGCAGCAGCCAGGCCCTCAGGTGAGGTGCAGGGCTGTGATATCCACTTAAAGCTCAGAATTCATCCAATGGAGGCATCCATCTTTATTTTGTCTGTCCATAGCAAGGGCCCAGGAAGTTTCTGCTTCCTGCAAGCAGAGATACATTGTATGGGACACTCATGAATTCCTACTTCCGGGAATCTCTCTCAGTATGGTGTGTGGACACCAGGACACCATGATCAGGGATGTGAGGCCACTGGAGCAATTGCCTTAGCCAGACACAAACGGTAGGTGTTAGACACCGGGTTGGGTTCATCCACTATTGCTTGGTCGAACACAGTTCCCATCTTTGGTGAAACAGAGCTCTTTCTGGGTACTTTCTGTGCTTGGAATCTGATGCCCTGAGCAGTGGACTGAGAGCCTGGAGGCTGAGTAGGCAGCCAAACTTGACTGGAAAGGCTCGTGCCACTGAATTCTGAGGGGTTCCCTTGCTTCCCCGTTGGCAGAGTTTGGATTATAGATAGTGAGACATGGGAATGAATAGGGAACTAGTAGATTTAGACATGAGAGTCCCTTTGCATATGCATTCTTGCTTAGCCATAATCTGGGCTAGCTGGCTTGCCCTGACCAGCTAGTTTCTCTGTACATAAGTTGCAGGGGAGGTTGGCTACCTTGCCACCCATGCTCTGAGACTACTATAGGTGAGATCTAAGCACACACAGACACACACAGTCAGATAACAGACAGACAGACACACACACACACACACACACACACACATTAATGTCAGGTCTGGTAGTATAGCATATGGTTATGGCTGGGGCTGTCTGGGGTCTGTGGGCATGAGAGCTGCTTCTTACAATCTCTACAAGCCAGGGTTGATCCTGTCATCAATGAACACAGTGTAGGAGGTTTTAGAATTCTGAGACCCTGAAGAGGGAGAGGTTTTTAACCTGAGGCTTGCGTTGGAACTAGCAGCTGTCCAGTGTGTATTGCCAGACTAGGAAACTTGTGGTGCCTGTCCATGTAGAGACTCACCTGGATGAGTTCCTTCTCGAGCCTTTTTCAATTGGTCCCGTTGGAGCTGCATATAGCTAATGATTTGGAGATTTTACTCCTTTGGACAATTCTTTTCCTGATGCACAGTCTCTCTCCATGTTTTAGCAATCAATTGTCTGAATGTCATATCGAATCCATTGTAGAAAATGACTATATCAGTGTCTCTCTCTCTCTATCTCTCTATCTCTATATATAGTAACTTGTAGAGGTCTGAAAATATTTTTTAGCTAGAGACCTGCAGAGCTCTGTATTAGGGTAGTGAAGTGGATACACCTGGCCCTCTGAGCCACAGTCATAAGAGACATCTCACAGAGCCATATCATTTATCACTCTACAAGTCTCTCTCAGCACAAACTACCGCTGCCAAATCATCTACATCCCTCTTGCTCATTTTGTCCACCGAGTCCTATTCCAAAACTGTAAATCAAAGAGAAATAGACATAGTGCAGTTGACTGCACACAGGACAGGCTGAGGCTGGACCAGGGATATGCAATACGACTGCCTGCATCTTGGCTGGAGCATCACTTAGACTACTTCCAATTTGGAGAGCCGGGGGCAGTTTTGGAGAGTGGGCTGCCGGCCAAGTGTCGCTTCTCAGAGTGGCTAAGACCTAGATGTTCTAAGGGTTACCTTTCCTCAAAAATATAAAATACCAATGCCACTTGTAAGAAGTATACATGGGCATGGAGGGTTTGTTTTCAGTGTTCTGGCACCGATCAACAAAGGGCCAGAATTTCAGTCCTTTTCTGTCTCTGTCATTCTGTCTCTATGACAGTCTCTACGTGCCTCCTTCCCTGAGCCCTTACTGGAAGTCATTGCATGCATCTTGACCTCAGTCATCCTGGTGTTGAAATTTTCCTTTCTTTGCCCTTTAGATTACTTAGACTCCTGGACATGGTGTAGTACAGAGGGGAACTGCGGAGACAGCGTTTCTGCTGCAGGTTCCAGGCATATGTCCATCTGCAGCTGCAGCTGTCCAGGCCCTCTGTGCTTGACTCCCATTCTCCAGGGCCCTGAGGCTGACACTCAGCCTAAATGCAGCCCTCCTCACCTTCCTGCACAGCGTCTTTGTCCTAATTCCATGAGAGACCAGGTGAAGAGAAGTGAAACTCTATCCCCCTGGCAGACACATTGTGCTTTCCCTCTATTAAGCCGAATTTAAAGGATCTGTGGTACTGATGGCCACACCAGTGTCCAGATTTTCCATGCAAAACGGAAGCTTCCAGGGTTCTGAAAGAGGGTGTTTTGATGGCTGTGAAATGTCTTTTCCAAGTGCCTCATGGGTTTTTCAAATCCTTTTGAAACCTGAAGTTCTTTCTTGTATCTAGGGAATATTCTCATGTCTGGCCAGAAGGGCACCCCAACTCGGAGCACAGCTATCCCGGGGTCAGGAGTTCTGCTAGCCTGCTAGCTCCTGGAGGGATTCCTGAGTATGTCCTCAGGGCCCAAGTGGTAACAGGTGTTTCCAATTACCTTTATTAGCAGCAGCCAGGCCTTCAGGTGAGTGGTGGGGCTGTGATCTCCACTGGAAGCTCCTAATTCAGCCAATGGAGGCATCCATCTTTCTTTTGTCTGTCCATTGCAAGGGACCGGGGAGTTTGTGCTTCCTGCAAGGAGAGAGACTTTGTATGGGACACTCATGCATGCCTACTTCTGGGAATCTCTCTGAGTGTGATGTGTGGACACCAAGACACCATGATCAGGGATGTGAGGCCACAGGGGCAATTGCCTCAGCCGTACACAAAGGGTAGGTGTAAGGGACCAGGTTCATCCACTATTGTTTGGTGAAACACATTTCCCATCTATGTTGAAACATAGCTCTTTCTGGGTACTTTCTGTGTTTGGAATCTGCTGCCCTTAGCAGTGGACTGAGAGCCTGGATGCTGAGTAGGCAGCCAAAAGTGACTGGACAAGCTCATGCCCCTGAATTCTGAGGGGTGCCCCAGCCTCCCCTGGATGATAGATAGTGAGGCATGGGATTGAATTGGGAACTCAGGAGATTTAGACATGAGAGTCCCTTTGCATATGCATTCTTGCTTAGCCAGAATCTGGGCTAGCTGGCTTGCCCTGACCAGCTAGGTTCTCTGTACATAAGTTGCAGGGGAGGCTGGCTACCTTGCCCCCCATGCTCTGAGACTACTACAGGTGAGCTCTAAGCACACACAGTCAGACAAACAGACACACACACACACATTACTGTCAGGTCTGGTAGTACAGCATATGGTTAAGGCTGGGGCTGTCTGGGGTCTGTGGGCATGAGAGCTGCTTCCTTACAATCTCTACAAGCCAGGGTTGATCCTGTCATCAATGAACACAGTGTAGGAGGTTTTTGAATTCTGAGACCCTGAAGATGGAGAGGTTTTTGCCCTGAGGCTTGCACTGGGAAGTAGCAGCTGCCCAGTGTGTGTTGCCAGACTAGGAAACTTGTGGTGCCTGTCCATGTGGAGAGTCTCCTGGATGAGTTCCTTCTTGAGCCTTTTTCAATTGGTCCCGTTGGAGCTGCATATAGCTAATGATTTTGAGATTTTACTCCTCTGGACAATTCTTTTACTGATACACAGTTTCTCTCGAGGTTTTAGCAATCAATTGTCTTTATGTCATATCGAATCCATTGTAGAAAATGACTATATCAGTGTCTCTCTCTCTCTCCCTCTGTCTCTCTCTCTCTCTATCTCTATATATATGTAACTTGTACAGGTCTGAATATATTTTTTAGCTAGAGACCTGCAGAGCTCTGTATTAGGGTAGTAAAGTGGATACACCTGGCCCTCTGAGCCACAGTCATAAGAGACATCTCACAGAGCCATATCATTTATCACTCTACAAATCACTCTCAGCACAAACTACCACTGCCAAATCATTTACATCCCTCTTGCTCATTTTGTCTACCGAGTCCTATCCCAAACTGTAAATCAAAGAAGAAATAGACATAGTGCAGTTGCCTGCACACAGGACAGGCTGAGGCTGGACCAGCGATATGCAATACGCCTGCCTGCATCTTGGCTGGAGTATCACTTAGACTACTTCAATTTGGAGAGGCGTGGGCTGTTTTGGAGAGTGGGCTGCCGGCCAAGTCTTGCTTCTCAGAGTTGCTAAGACCTAGATGTTCTAAGGGTTACCTTTCCTCAAAAACATAAAATACCAATGCCACTTGTAAGAAGTATGCATGGGCATGGAGGGTTTGTTTTCAGTGCTCTGGCACTGATCAACAAAGGGCCAGAATGTCAGTCCTTTTCTGTCTCTGTCATTCTGTCTCTATGACAGTCTCTACGTGCCTCCTTCCCTGGGCCCTTACTGGAAGTCATTGCATGCATCATGACCTCAGTCATCCTGGTGTTGAAATTTTCCTTTCTTTGCCCTTGGATTATTTAGTCTCCTGCACATGGTGTAGTACAGAGGGGAACTGCGGAGACAGCATTGCTGCTGCAGGTTCCAGGCATATATCCAACTGCAGCTTCAGCTGTCCAGACCCTCAGTGCTTGACTCCCATTCTCCAGGGCCCTGAGGCTGACACTCAGCCTAAATGCAGCCCTCCTCACCTTCCTGAACAGCGTCATTGTACTTATTACATGAGAGCCCAGGTGAAGAGAAGTGAAACTCTATCCCCCTGACAGACACATTGTGCTTTCCCTCTATTAAGCTGAATGTAAAGCATCTGTGGTACTGATGGCCACACCAGTGTCCAGATTTTCCATGAAAAAGAGAAGCATCCAGGGTTCTGAAAGAGGGTGTTTTGATGGCTGTGAAATGTCTTTTCCAAGTGCCTCATGGGGTTTTCAAATCCTTTTGAAACCTGAAGTTATTTCTTGTATCTCTGGGAATATTCTCACCTCTGGGCCGAAGGGCACCCCAACTAGGAGCACAGGTATCCCAGGTTCAGGAGTTCTGCCAGCCTGCTAGCTCCTGGAGGGATTCCCGAATATGTCCTCAGGGCCCAAGTGGTAACAGGTGTTTCCAATTGCCTTTATTAGCAGCAGCCAGGCCCTCAGGTGAGGGCCGGGACCTTGATCTCCACTGGAAGCTCCAAATTCAGCCAATGGAGGCATCCATCTTTCTTTTGTCTGTCCATTGCAAGGGACCGGGGAGTTTGTGCTTCCTGCAAGCAGAGAGACTTTGTATGGGACACTCATGTATGCCTACTTCTGGGAATCTCTCTGAGTGTGATGTGTGGACACCAGGACACCATGATCAGGGATGTGAGGCCACAGGAGCAATTGCCTCAAATGGACACAAAGGGTAGGTGTAAGGGACCGGGTTCATCCACTATTGTTTGGTCGAACATAGATGATAGATAGTGAGGCATGGGATTGAATAGGGAAATCAGGAGATTTAGACATGAGAGTCCCTTTGCATATGCATTCTTGCTTAGCCAGAAACTGGGCTAGCTGGCTTGCCCTGAGTAGCTAGGTTCTCTGTACATAAATTGCAGGTGAGGCTGGCTACCTTGCCACCCATGCTCTGAGACTACTACAGGTGAGCTCTAAGCACACACAGACACACACAGTCAGACAAACAGACAGACACACACACACACACACACATTACTGTCAGGTCTGTTAGTACAGCATATGGTGAAGGCTGGGGCTGTCTGGGGTCTGTGGGCATGAGAGCTGCTGCCTTACAATCTCTACAAGCCAGGGTTGATCCTGTCATCAATGAACACTGTGTAGGAGATTTTGTATTCTGAGATACTGAAGAGGGAGAGGTGTTTGCCCTGAATCTGGCACTGGGAACTAGCAGCTGCCCTGTGTGTGTTGCCAGACTAGGAAACTTGTGGTGCCTGTGCATGTGGAGAGTCTCCTGGATGACTTCCTTCTCAAGCCTTTTTCGATCGGTCCCTTTGGATCTGCATATAGCTAATGATTTGGAGATTTTACTCCTTAGGACAATTCATTTCCTGATGCACAGTTTATCTCCAGGTTTTAGCAATCAATTGTCTTTTTGTCATATCGAATCTATCAAATCCTCCTATATTATCCCCATTTATTTGCATATTTATGTATTTATTTAGTCTTATATTACATGAGGTGTCATTTCTTCTGTTTGATATATTTTTCTCTTACAATTGAAGGGAAGTTTACACTCACAATACATTTTGTGTCATAAATACTACACACATATGGTGAATGCTGGGGTGGTCTGGGATCTGTGGACGTGAGACTGCTGCCTTACAATCTCTACAACCCAGGTTTGAACCTGACATGTATGAACACAGTGTGGGAGGTTTTTGACTTCTGGTCTCTTTCCCACTCTTCTATTTCTCTTCTTGCCTTCTCTGTCTCTGACTCTCACAGGCTCTCACTCAATCTGTCTGTACTCATTAATATTTTACTTATATACTTATATTACGTGCATGCCCTGATATACAAAGAGAGTCACCAGGGCACTGCAGAGCTTTGGCTTGTTTTGTTGGCGATTTCACCTAGGTTTCTGGAGCCTCACCTTTGTAAGTCTCTCTGGCACAAGCCATGAAATGTCTCCGCATAGCCATGCAAGTATCCCTCAGAGTCTATAATAAAGATACACTTACATATATGTACATATATATACATATATATATATATATATATATATATATATATCAGTCATTTTTAGAATTGTTGACCTTTTTATTTGATCTTAATGCAGAATTACCACATTTATAACAGCCTCCTTATTCTTAAATAATTGGTCACATAGTTGGAGCAGGATTCACTACAATTATAAATTATAAGCCTTCCAGGAGCATTTCCAATAGCCTTTCTATCAATATCCACATTGTAATTATCATAGCACAGAACTTGCCTCCATTTTCTTGTGTAAGCTTCAATACATGTGCCTTTCTTTTCATTCTCGGGAATTATTAATTTGCCTGGACCCTGAAGTGTCAGGGAAGTTTTGAAGCAGCCCTCTGTTTCTCAGCAGACCTTTTCGATATTTCTGCTGTAATCAGGTCTTCCTGTGTTTTTTGTTTTTTTAATCCTCCTAGATCATCCCCATTTATTTGCATATTTATTTATTTAGTTATTTAGCCCCATATCACATGAGGGGTCATTTCTTCTGCCTGATAGATTTTCTCTTATAATTGAAGGGAATATTTGACACACAATACATTTCCTTTTGCAGATACTACACACTACTACAACTACTACTGCACTGTTTTTAACAGTGACATCCAATGCTCAGTGGTTTAGTATTGCATGGCTCTAAAGAATGTTCCCTATTTAACCTACAATGTTTTTAAACTCACAAATATTTATTATGTTCTATCTTGGGGGATGAATGATTTACAGTCAACAGTTAAATGTAATAGTGGGCAGGGGGGTAATTTTTCCCTCTTTCCCTGTATTTCTGTACATCATTTGTACCTTTCTTATTGAGGAGAAGGAAACAGTCATACATTGAGAGGAGGGCCCAAGCAGGAAATGAGACAGAGAGACAGCTGCAGTTCTGTTATGCCACTAGCCCAGCTTTTCCCTAGCTGGGTAAGTGGTGACCAGGGGCTCAAAACGGGGTCCTGGGCTTATACATAGTTCTCTGGCATCTCCACCAGTTGTGCCTCCAACCCATGCTCCCTTCATTGTCAATGTAACTATCGATCTGCTCTAGGCACTTCTCACCTTCATATGCCAGAAACTTAACACTTCTCCCCTCCACCCATGAAACTTTGACCTTTTACTTGAGTGTTCTTTTCCTGATACACAGTTTCTCTCCAGGTTTTAGCAATCAATTGTCTGAATGTCATATCGCATCCATTGTAGAAAATGACTACATCAGTGTCTTGCTCTTTATCTCTCTCTCTCTCCCTCTCTCTCTATCTCTCTCTCTACATATATATATATATATATATATATATATATATATATATATATATATAAAATATGACATGTAGAGGTCTGAAAATATATTTTAGCTAGAGACCTGCACAGCTCTGGATTAGGGTAGTAATGTGCACACATGTGGTCCTTCTGATTCACAATCATGAGAGACATCTCACAGAGCCATTCGTTTACCTCTTGTCACTCTACAAATCTCTCTCAGCACTAACGACAGCTGCCAAATCATCTACTTCCCTCTTGCTCTTTTTGTCCACGAAGTCCTATCCCAAACCTGTACTGGGTCTTCCTGGTGTTGAAATTTTCCTTTCTTTGCCTTTTTGATTACTTAGTCTCCTGCATATGGCGTAGTACAGAGGGGGAAACACAGCTCTTTCTGGTCTTGTAATCTGCTGCCCTGAGCAGTGGACTGAGATTCAGGAGGCTTGATAAGGCAGCCAAACGTGACTGGACAGGCTCATGACCCTGAATTCTGAGGGATGTTCAGCCCAGGGCCCTGCCTTGCAGAAACTGTCCAGTGCGCTTGTGTATAACTCCATTTGTTCCTGTACCTCTGTGGATGTGTGCATGTCTGTGATTGTGAGAGTGTGTGTTTGTGTGTGTTTGTGTGTGGGTGGTGTGTGAGGGAGGGAGAGACAGAGAGAACAACAGAATCACTGTGGCACAGGTGATTTTGTTGAAAACACTTGGCACATTCTGATTTACAGCTCAATATTGACACCATTGTAGCTCTTCTTGTCCCTTGGTCACTTTTCTTATTTTCATGTAAAGACAGTGAAGAGGGAGAGGTTTTTGCCCTGAGGCTTGCACAAGGAACTAGCAGCTGCCCTGTGTGTGTTGCCAGACTAGGAAACTTGTGGTGCCTGTCCATGGGGAGAGACTCCTGGATGAGTCCCTTCTTGAGACTTTTTCGCTCCGTCCCTTTGGAGCTGCATATAGCTAATGATTTGGAGATTTTACTCCTTTGGACAATTCTTTTCCTGATGCGCAGTTTCTCTCCAGGTTTTATCAATCAGTTGTCTGAATGTCATATCGAATCCATTGTAGAAAATGACTACATCAGTGTCTTGCGCTCTCCCTCCCTCTCTCTCTCTCTCTCTCTCTCTCTCTATATATATATATATATATATATATATATATATATATATATATATATATAACATGTAGAGGACTGAAAATACATTTTAGCTAGAGACATGCACAGCACTGGATTAGGGTATTAATGAGGATACACCTGGCCCCTCTGAGCCAGAGTCATGAGAGACATCTCACAGAGACATTGTTTACCTCTTGTCACTCTACAAATCTCTCCCAGCACAAACTACAGCTGTCAAATCATCTACTTCCTTCTTGCTTTTTTTGTCCACAGAGTCCTATCCCAAAACTGTAGATCAAAAAAGAAATAGACATAGTGCAGTTCCCTGCACACAGGACAGGCTGAGGCTGGACCAGGGAGATGAAATACGCCAGCTTGCATCTTGGCTGGAGCATCACTAAAACTATTTAAAATTTGGAGAGGCAAGGGCAGTTTTGGAGAGTGGGCTGCAGGCCAAATGTTGCTTCTTGGAGTGGCTAAATGCAGCCCTCCTCAATTTCCTGCACACCATCCTTGTCCTTATTCCATGAGAGCCCAGGTCAAGAGAAGTGAAACTCTACCACCATGGCACACACATTGTGCTTTCCCTCTATTGGGCCAAATGTAAAGGAACTGTGGTAAATATGTCAACAGCAGTGTGCAGATTTTCCATGCAAAACGGAACTTTCCAGGGTCCTGAAAGAGGGTGTTTTGATGGCTCTGAAATGTCTTTTCCAAGTGCATCCTAGGGTTTCAAATCCGTTTGAAACCTGAAGTTCATTCTTGTATCTAGGGAATAGTCTCATCTCTGGCCCGAAGGCCCTCCCAACTAGGAGCACAGCTATCCCGGTGTCAGGAGGTCTGCCAGACTGCTAGCTCCTGGAGGGATTCCTGAGTATGTCCTCAGGCCCGAAGTGGTAACAGGTGTTTCCAATTGCCTTTATTAGCAGCAGCCAGGCCCTCAGGTAGGGGCGGGGCTGTGACCTCCACTGGAAGCTCTGAATTCAGCCAGTGGAGGCATCCATCTTCCTTTTTTCTCTCCATAGCAAGGGCATAGGGAGTTTGTGCTTCCTGCAAGCAGAGTGACTTTGTATGGGACACTCATGCATGCCTATTTCTGGGAATCTCTCTGAGTGTGATATGTGGACCCCAGGACACCATGATCAGGGATTGTGAGGCCACAGGAGCAATTGCCTTAGCCAGACCCAAAGGGTAGGTTGAGCAGCAGGGTTCATACACTATTGCTTGGTCAAATACAATCCCCATCTATGTTGAAACACAGCTCTTTCTGGGTTCATTCTGGGCTTGTAATCTCCTGCCCTGAGCAGTGGACTGAGAGTCTGGAGGCAAAGTAGCCATTCAAACGTGACTTGACAGGCTCCTGCCTCTGAATTCTAACGGGTGCCCCAGCTTACCACATTGGCTTTGTTTGGATGATAGTGAGGCATGAGATTGAATAGGGAACTTAGGAGAGGGAGACATGAGAGTCCCTTTGCATGTGCATTCTTGCTTAGCCAGAATCTGGGCTAGCTGGCTAACCCTGACCAGCTAGGTTCTCTGTACATAAGTTGCAGGTGAGTCTGGCTACCTTCCCACCCATGCTCTGAGACTACTATAGGTGAGCTCTGAGCACACACAGACACACACAGACAGACAGACAGACAGACACACACACACAGAGACACACAGACAGACAGACAGACACAGACAGACAGACAGACAGAAAAGACAATTCTTTTCCTGATGCACAGTTTATCTCGAGGTTTTAGCAATCAATTGTCTTTATGTCATATCGAATCCATTGTAGAAAATAACTATATCAGTGTCTCTCTCTCTCCCTCTCTCTCTCTCTCTCTCTCTCTCTCTCTATATATATATATATATATATATATATATATATATATATATATATATAAATATATATATATATATATATATATATATGTAACTTGTAGAGGTCTGAAATTATTTTTAGCTAGAGAACAGCACAGCTCTGTATTAGGGTAGTAAGGTGGATACACCTGGCCCTTCAGAGCCACAGTCATGAGAGACATCTCACAGAGCGATATCATTTATCACTCTACAAATCACTCTGAGCACAAACTACCTCTGCCAAGTCATCTACTCCCCTCTTGCTCATTTTGTCCACCGAGTCCTATCCCAAAACTGAAAATCAAAGAAGAAGTAGACATAGTGCAATTCCCTGCACACAGCACAGGCTGAGGCTGGACCAGGGAGATGCAATACGCCAGCCTGCATCTTGGCTAGAGCATCACTAAGACTACATCCAATTTGGAGAGGCGGGGGCAATTTTCGAGAGAGGGCTGCCGTCCTAGTGTTGCTTCTCAGAGTGGTTAAGTCCTCGATGTTCTAAGTGTAAGCTTTCCTCACAAACATATAATAACAATGCCACTTGTAAGAAGTATGCATGGGCTTGGAGGGTTTGTCTTCAGTGCTCTGGCACTGATCAACAAAGGGCCAGAATTTCAGTCCTTTTCTGTCTCTGTCCTTCTGTCTCTCTAACTGTCTCTATGTGCCTTCTTTCCTGGGCCCTTACTGGAAGTCAGTGCATGCATCGTGAACTCAGTCATCCAGGTGTTGAAATTTTCCTTTCTTTGTCCTTTGGATTATTTAGTCTCCTGCACTTGGTGTAGTAAAGAGGGGAACTTCTGAGACAGCGTTGTTGCTGCAGGTTTCAGTCATATGTCCATCTGCAGCTGCAGCTGTCCAGGCCCTCTGTGCCTGACTCCCATTCTCCAGGGCCCTAAGGCTGACACTCAGTCTAAATGCAGCCCTCCTCACCTTCCTGCACAGCGTCCTTGTCCTAATTCCTTGAGAGACCAGGTGAAGAGAAGTGAAACTCTATCCCCCTGGCAGACACATTGTGCTTTCCCTCTATTAAGCTGAATGTAAAGGATCTGTGGTACTGATGGCCACACCAGTGTCCAGATTTTCCATGCAAAACGGAAGCTTCCAGGGTTCTGAGAGAGGGTGTTTTGATGGCTGTGAAATGTCTTTTCCGAGTGCCTCATGGGGTTTTCAAATCCTTCTGAAACCTGAAGTTCTTTCTTGTATCTAGGGAATATTCTCACGTCTGGCCAGAAGGGCCACCCAACTAGGAGCACAGGTATCCCGGGTTCAGGAGGTCTGCCAGCCTGCTAGTTCCTGGAGGGATTCCTGAGTATGTCCTCAGGGCCCAAGTGGTAACAGGTGTTTCCAATTGCCTTTATTAGCAGCATCCAGGCCCTCAGGTGAGGTTCGGGGCTGTGATCTCCACTGGAAGCACCGAATTCAGCCAATGGAGGCTTCCGTCTTTCTTTTGTCTGTCCATAGCAAGGGCCCGGGGAGTTTGTGCTTCCTGCAAGCAGAGAGACTTTGTATGGGACACTCATGCATGCCTACTTCTGGGAATCTCTCTGAGTGTGATGTGTGGACACCAGGAGACCATGATCAGGGATGTAAGGCCACAGGAGCAATTGCCTTAGCCGGACACAAAGGGTAGGTGTAAGGGACCAGGTTCATCCACTATTGTTTGGTCAAACACATTTCCCATCTATGTTGAAACACAGCTCTTTCTGGGTACTTTCTGTGCTTGGAATCTGATGCCCTGAGCAGTGGACTGAGAGCCTGGAGGCTAAGTAGGCAGCCAAACGTGACTGGACAGGCTCATGCCCCTGAATTCTAAAGCGTTCCCCCGCTTCCCCCATTGCCAGTTTTTGGATGATAGATAGTGAGGCATGGGATTGAATAGGGAAATCAGGAGATTTAGACATGAGAGTCCCTTTGCATATGCATTCTTGCTTAGACAGAATCTGGGCTAGCTGGCTTGCGCTGACCAGCTAGGTTCTCTGTACATAAGTTGCAGGTGACGCTGGCTACCTTGCCACCCATGCTCTGAGACTACTACAGGTGAGCTCTAAGCACACACAGACACACACAGTCAGACAAACAGACAGACACACACACACACACACACATTACTGTCAGGTCTGGTAGTACAGCAAATGGTGAAGGCTGGGGCTGTCTGGGGTCTGTGAGCATGAGAGCTGCTGCCTTACAATCTCTACAAGCCAGGGTTGATCCTGTCATCAATGAACACAGTGTAGGAGGTTTTTGTATTCTGAGACACTGAAGAGGGAGAGGTTTTTGCCCTGAATCTGGCACTGGGAACTAGCAGCTGCCCTGTGTGTATTGCCAGACTAGGAAACTTGTGGTGCCTGTGCATGTGGAGAGTCTCCTGGATGACTTCCTTCTAGAGCGTTTTTCGATCGGTCCCTTTGGATCTGCATATAGCTAATGATTTGGAGATTTTACTCCTTTGGACAATTCTTTTCCTGATGCACAGTTTATCTCCAGGTTTTAGCCATCAATTGTCTTTATGTCATATCGAATCTATCAAATCCTCCTATATCATCCCCATTTATTTGTATATTTATGTATTTATTTAGTCTTATATTACATGAGGTGTCATTTCTTCTGTTTGATATATTTTTCTCTTACAATTGAAGGGAAGTTTACACTCACAATACATTTTGTGTCATAAATACTACACACATATGGTGATTGCTGGGGTGGTCTGGTCTCTGTGGATGTGAGACTGCTGCCTTACAATCTCTACAACCCAGGTTTGAACCTGACATGTATGAACACAGTGTTGGAGGTTTTTGACTTCTGGTCTCTTTCCCACTGTTCTATTTCCCTTCTTGCCTTCTCTGTCTCTGACTCTCACAGGCTCTCACTCAATCTGTCTGTACTCATTAATATTTTACTTATATACTTATTTTTCTTGCATGCCCTGATATACAAAGAGAGTCACCAGGGCACATCAGAGCTTTGGCTTGTTTTGTTGGCGATTTCACCTAGGTTTCTGGAGCCTCACCTTTGTAAGTCTCTCTGGCACAAGCCATGATATGTCTCCGCATAGCCATGCAAGTATCCCTCAGAGTCTATAATAAAGATACACTTACATATATGTACATATATATATATATATATATATCAGTCATTTTTAGAATTGTTGACCTTTTTATTTGATCTTAATGCAGAATTACCACATTTATAACAGCCTCCTTATTCTTAAATAATTGGTCACATAGTTAGAGCAGGATTCACTACAATTATAAATTATAAGCCTTCCAGGAGCATTTCCAATAGCCTTTCTATCAATATCCACATTGTAATTATCATAGCACAGAACTTGCCTCCATTTTCTTGTGTAAGCTTCAATACATGTGCCTTTCTTTTCATTCTCGGGAATTATTAATTTGCCTGGACCCTGAAGTGTCAGGGAAGTTTTGAAGCAGCCCTCTGTTTCTCAGCAGACCTTTTCGATATTTCTGCTGTAATCAGGTCTTCCTGTGTTTTTTGTTTTTTTAATCCTCCTAGATCATCCCCATTTATTTGCATATTTATTTATTTAGTTATTTAGCCCCATATCACATGAGGAGTCATTTCTTCTGCCTGATAGATTTTCTCTTATAATTGAAGGGAATATTTGACACACAATACATTTCCTTTTGCAGATACTACACACTACTACAACTACTACTGCCCTGTTTTTAACAGTGACATCCAATGCTCAATGGTTTAGTATTGCATGGCTCTAAAGAATGTTCCCTATTTAACCTACAATGTTTTTAAACTCACAAATATTTATTATGTTCTATCTTGGGGGATGAATTATTTACAGTCAACAGTTAAATGTAATAGTGGGCAGGGGGGTAATTTTTCCCTCTTTCCCTGTATTTCTGTACATCATTTGTACCTTTCTTATTGAGGAGAAGGAAACAGTCATACATTGAGAGGAGGGCCCAAGCAGGAAATGAGACAGAGAGACAGCTGCAGTTCTGTTATGCCACTAGCCCAGCTTTTCCCTAGCTGGGTAAGTGGTGACCAGGGGCTCAAAACGGGGTCCTGGGCTTATACATAGTTCTCTGGCATCTCCACCAGTTGTGCCTCCAACCCATGCTCCCTTCATTGTCAATGTAACTATCGATTTGCTCTAGGCACTTCTCACCTTCATATGCCAGAAACTTAACACTTCTCCCCTCCACCCATGAAACGTTGACCTTTTACTTGAGTGTTCTTTTCCTGATACACAGTTTCTCTCCAGGTTTTAGCAATCAATTGTCTGAATGTCATATCGCATCCATTGTAGAAAATGACTACATCAGTGTCTTGCTCTTTCTCTCTCTCTCTCTCTCTCTCTCTCTCTCTCTCTCTCTATATATATATATATATATATATATATATATATATATATAATATGACATGTAGAGGTCTGAAAATATATTTTAGCTAGAGACCTGCACAGCTCTGGATTAGGGTAGTAATGTGCATACATGTGGTCCTTCTGATCCACAATCATGGGAGACATCTCACAGAGCCATTCGTTTACCTCTTGTCACTCTACAAATCTCTCTCAGCACTAACGACAGCTGCCAAATCATCTACTTCCCTCTTGCTCTTTTTGTCCACGAAGTCCTATCCCAAACCTGTACTGGGTCTTCCTGGTGTTGAAATTTTCCTTTCTTTGCCCTTTTGATTACTTAGTCTCCTGCATATGGCGTAGTACAGAGGGGGAAACACAGCTCTTTCTGGTCTTGTAATCTGCTGCCCTGAGCAGTGGACTGAGATTCAGGAGGCTTGATAAGGCAGCCAAACGTGACTGGACAGGCTCATGACCCTGAATTCTGAGGGGTGTTCAGCCCAGGGCCCTGCCTTGCAGAAACTGTCCAGTGCGCTTGTGTATAACTCCATTTGTTCCTGTGCCTCTGTGGATGTGTGCATGTCTGTGATTGTGAGAGTGTGTGTTTGTGTGTGTTTGTGTGTGGGTGTGTGTGTGATGGAGGGAGAGACAGAGAGAACAACAGAATCACTGTGGCACAGGTGATTTTGTTGAAAACACTTGGCACATTCTGATTTACAGCTCAATATTGACACCATTGTAGCTCTTCTTGTCCCTTGGTCACTTTTCTTATTTTCATGTAAAGACAGTGAAGAGGGAGAGGTTTTTGCCCTGAGGCTTGCACAAGGAACTAGCAGCTGCCCTGTGTGTGTTGCCAGACTAGGAAACTTGTGGTGCCTGTCCATGGGGAGAGACTCCTGGATGAGTCCCTTCTTGAGACTTTTTCGCTCCGTCCCTTTGGAGCTGCATATAGCTAATGATTTGGAGATTTTACTCCTTTGGACAATTCTTTTCCTGATGCGCAGTTTCTCTCCAGGTTTTATCAATCAGTTGTCTGAATGTCATATCGAATCCATTGTAGAAAATGACTACATCAGTGTCTTGAGCTCTCCCTCTCTCCCTCTCTCTCTCTCTCTCTCTCTCTCTATATATATATATATATATATATATATATATATATATATGTGTGTGTGTGTGTGTGTGTGTATATATATATATATATATATATATATATATATATATATGTAACATGTAGAGGTCTGAAAATATATTTTAGCTAGAGACCTGCACAGCACTGGATTAGGGTAGTAATGAGGATACACCTTGCCCCTCTGAGCCAGAGTCATGAGAGACATCTCACAGAGACATTGTTTACCTATTGTGACTCTACAAATCTCTCTCAGCAAAAACTACAGCTGTCAAATCATCTACTTCCTTCTTGCTCTTTTTGTCCACAGAGTCCTATCCCAAAACTGTAGATCAAAAAAGAAATAGACACAGTTCTCTGCACACAGGACAGGCTGAGCCTGGACCAGGGAGATGAAATACGCCAGCTTGCATCTTGGCTGGAGCATCACTAAAACTATTTAAAATTTGGAGAGGCAAGGGCAGTTTTGGAGAGTGGGCTGCAGGCCAAATGTTGCTTCTTGGAGTGGCTAAATGCAGCCCTCCTCAATTTCCTGCACACCATCCTTGTCCTTATTCCATGAGAGCCCAGGTCAAGATAAGTGAAACTCTACCACCATGGCACACACATTGTGCTTTCCCTCTATTGTGCCAAATGTAAAGGAACTGTGGTAAATATGGCAACAGCAGTGTGCAGATTTTCCATGCAAAACGGAAGTTTCCAGGGTCCTGAAAGAGGGTGTTTTGATGGCTCTGAAATGTCTTTTCCAAGTGCATCCTAGGGTTTCAAATCCGTTTGAAACCTGAAGTTCATTCTTGTATCTAGGGAATATTCTCACCTCTGGCCCGAAGGCCCTCCAAACTAGGAGCACAGCTATCCCGGTGTCAGGAGGTCTGCCAGACTGCTAGCTCCTGGAGGGATTCCTGAGTATGTCCTCAGGCCCGAAGTGGTAACAGGTGTTTCCAATTGCCTTTATTAGCAGCAGCCAGGCCCTCAGGTAGGGGCGGGGCTGTGACCTCCACTGGAAGCTCTGAATTCAGCCAGTGGAGGCATCCATCTTCCTTTTTTCTCTCCATAGCAAGGGCATAGGGAGTTTGTGCTTCCTGCAAGCAGAGTGACTTTGTATGGGACACTCATGCATTCCTACTTCTGGGAATCTCTCTGAGTGTGATGTGTGGACCCCAGGACACCATGATCAGGGATTGTGAGGCCACAGGAGCAATTGCCTTAGCCAGACCCAAAGGGTAGGCTGAGCAGCAGGGTTCATACACTATTGCTTGGTCAAATAGAGTCCCCATCTATGATGAAACACAGCTCTTTCTGGGTTCATTCTGGGCTTGTAATCTCCTGACCTGAGCAGTGGACTGAGAGTCTGGAGGCAAAGTAGCCATTCAAACGTGACTGGACAGGCTCCTGCCTCTGAATTCTAACGGGTGCCCCAGCTTACCACATTGGCTTTGTTTGGATGATAGTGAGGCATGAGATTGAATAGGGAACTTAGGAGAGGGAGACATGAGAGTCCCTTTGCATGTGCATTCTTGCTTAGCCAGAATCTGGGCTAGCTGGCTAACCCTGACCAGCTAGGTTCTCTGTACATAAGTTGCAGGTGAGTCTGGCTACCTTACCACCCATGCTCTGAGACTACTATAGGTGAGCTCTGAGCACACACAGACACACACAGACAGACAGAAAGACAGACAGACACATTACTGGCAGGTCTGGTAGTACAGCATATGGTGAAGGCTGGGGCTGTCTGGGGTCCGTGGGCATCAGAGCTGCTGCCGTACAATCTCTACAAGCCAGTTTTGAACCTGTCATCAATGAACACAGTGCAGGAGGTTTTTGAAATCTCATCTCTTTCCAGCAGAAGTGGCTGGTGGGCGGGCCTTCCAGAGCCTGCCCTATGAGCATGTTTCAGGGCCATGTGGGCTGTGCTCAATGTTGCTGGCCAATCACTGACTATGGTCCTTGACACTACTGGGCGTGTCCTAGCACACTGGCCAATGATATTGCTGGAAGGGTTTCTGGGCGTTGCCTAGGCCTCTGGAATATCAGATCATGGCTGGTGCCCTGTCTGCAGTCCTTCTGAAGTAAGCCCGACAATGGGAGCTCAGAGCTGGCCTTAAAAGGCTGGGCGTGCTTCCAGGAAGTGTGAAGCAGGGTTCACCCAGAGCCCTGCCTTGCATGGTATAACTTGCATGGTATATACGCATGCATGGTGTGCATGTGTATAACTCCTTTTGTGCCTGTGCCTCTGTGGATGTGTGCATGAGTGTAACTGTGAGAGTGTATGTTTGTGTCTGTTTGTTTGTGTGTGTGTGTGAGGGAGGGAGAGACAGAGAGAAAAACAGAATCACTGTGGCACAGGAGATATTGTGCAAAACACTTGGCACATTCTGATTTACAGGTCAATATTGACACCATCGTAGCTCTCCTTGGCCCTTGGAAACTTTTCTTATTTTCAGATGTAAAGACACTGAAGAGGGAGAGGTTTTTGCCCTGAGGCTTGCATTGGAAACTAGCAGCTGCCCTGTATTTGTTGCCAGACTAGGAAACATGTGGTGCCTGTCCAAGTGGAGATTGTCCTAGATGAGTTCCTTCTCGAGCCTTTTTAGCTAGGTCCCGTTGCAGCTGCATATAGCTAATGATTTGGAGATTTTACTCCTTTGGATAATTCTTTTCCTGATGCACAGATTATCTCGAGGTTTTAGCAATCAATTGTCTGAATGTCATATCGCATCCAATGTAGAAAATGACTACATTAGTGTCTTGCTGTCTCTCTCTCTCTATCTCTCTCTCTATATATATTAATATATACATATATATGTATATATAACATGTAGAGTTCTGAAAATATATTTTAGATAGAGACCTGCACAGCTCTGGATTCGGGTAGTAATGCTGAAACCCCTGGACCTTCTGAGCCACAGTCATGAGAGACATCTCACAGAGCCATTCATTTACCTCTTGACACTCTACAAATCTCTCTCAGCACAAACTACCGCTTCCAAAACATCTACTTCCCTCTTGGTCTTTTTGTCCACGGAGACCTATCCCAAAACTGTAAATCAAAGAAGAAGTAGACATAGTGCAGTTCCCTGTACACAGGACAGGCTGAGGCTGGACCAGGGAGATGAAAAATGCCAGCCTGCATTTGACTGAGCATCAGTAAAACTTCTTCAAATTTGGAGAGGCTAGAGCAGTTTTTGAGAGTGGGCTGCAGGCCAATTGTTGCTTCTTAGAGTGGGCTAAGTCCTAGATGTTCTAATTGTAACCTTTCCTCACATACATAAAATAACAATGCCACTTGTAAGAAGTATGTATTGGCATGGAGGGTATGTCTTCAGTGCTCTGGCACTGATCAACACAGGGCCAGAATTTCTGTCATTTTCAGTCACTGTCATTCTGTCTCTCAGACCGTCTCTGTGTGCCTTCTTTCCTGGAACCTTCCTGGAAGTCAGTGCATGCATCGTGAACTCGGTCTTCACAGTGTTCAAATTTTCCTTTCTTTGCCCTTTGAATTATTTAGTCTCCTGCATATGGAGTAGTACAGAGGGGAACTGAAGATACAGCGATCCTGCTGCAGGTAACAGACATATGTCCATCTCCAGGTGCAGCTGTCCAGGCCCTCTGTGCTTGACTCCCATTCTCCAGGGCCCTGTGGCTAACACTCAGCCTAAATGCAGTCCTCCTCAATTTCCTGTACCGCATCCTTGTCCTTATTCCATGATAGCCTAGGTGAAGAGAAGTGAAACTCTACCACCCTGGCACACACATTGTGCTTTCCCTCTAGTGGGCCGAATGTAAAGTATCTGTGGTACTGATGGCCACACCAGTGTCCAGATTTTCCATGCAAAACGGAAGCTTCCAGGGTTCAGAATGACGGTGTTTTGATGGCTGCAAAATGTCTTTTCCAAGTGCCTCCTGGGGATTCAAATACTTTTGAAACCTGAAGTTCTTTCTTGTATCTAGGGAATTTCTCACCTCTGGCCTGAAGTCCCTCCTAACTTGGAGCACAGCTATCTCGGGGTTAGGATGTCTGCCAGCCTGCTAGCTCCTGGAGGGATTCCTGAGTATGTCCTCAGGCCCCAAGTAGTAACAGGTGTTTCCAATTGCCTTTATTAGCAGCAGCCAGGCCCTCAGGTGAGGGGCAGGGCTGTGATCTCCACTGGAAGCTCCTAATTCAGCCAGTGGAGGCATCCATCTTCCTTGTGTCTCTCCATAGCAAGGGCCCGGGGAGTTTGTGCTTCCTGCAAGCAGAGAGACTTTTTATGGGACACACATGCATGCCTACTTCTGGACATCTCTCTGCGTGTGATGTATGGACACCAGGACAGCATGATCAGGGATTGAGAGGCCACAAGAGCAACTGCCTTAGCCGTACCCAATGTGTAGGTGTAAGGGGCCGAGTTCATTCACTACTGTTTGGTCAAACACAGTTCCCATCTATGTTGAAATACGGCTCTTTCTGGGTTCTTTCAGGGCTTGTAATCTGCTGTCCTGAGCAGTGGACTGAGAGTCTGGAGGCTGAGTAAGCAGCCAAACGTGACTGGACAGGCTCATGCCCCTGAATTCTGAAGGAGCCCCCGCTTAGCCCGTTGTCAGTTTTTGGATGATAGTGAGGCATGGGATTGAATCAGGAACTCAGGAGAGGGAGACATGAGAATCCCTTTGCATATGCATTCTTGCTTAGCCACAATCTGGGTTAGCTGGCTTGCCATGTCCAGCTAGGTTCTCTGTACATAAGTTGCAGGTGAGGCTGGCTACCTTGACACCCATGCTCTGAGACTACTATAGGTGAGCTCTGAGCACACACAGACACACAAAGACAGACAGACAAACACTCACACACACATTACTGTCAGGTCTGGTAGTACAGCATATGGTGAAGGCTGGGGCTGTCTGGGGTCTCTGGGCATGAGAGCTGCTGCCTTACAATCTCTGCAAGCCAGGTTTGAACCTGTCATCAATGAACACAGTGTAGGAGGTTTTTGACTTCTGGTCACTTTCCAACTCATCTATTTCTCTTCTCCCCTTCTCTGTCTCTAACTCTCACATACTCTCACACACTCTGTATTCAATCATTGATATTTTACTTATATACTTATTTTACTGACAGGACCAGATATACAAAGAGAGTTACCAGAGCACTGCTGATCTCTGGCTTGTTTTGTTGGTGATATCACCTAGGCTACTGGAGCCACAGCTTTGTATCTCTCTGACACAAGCAAAATTCTATCTCCTCATATCCATGGCAGTATCTCTAAGACATTATAATAAACATATACATCCATATATGTATATATAAATATACATATATATATATATATATCTGTCACTTTTAGAATTGCAGTCCTATGTAATTGATCTTTATCAGAATTAACACATTTATAACAGTTTCGTTTTTCATTAATAATTGGCCACCTAGTTGGAGCAGGATACAATACAATTATAAACAATAGAACCTTCCAGTAGCATTTCTAATAGCATTTCTATCAGCATCTTTATTGTAACTATCATAGTACAGAACTTGCCTCCTTTCTCTAGTGTAAGTACATATGAGTTTCTTTTCATTCTCCTGACATCTTAATTTCCCTGGACTCTCAAGTGTCTCGGAATTTTTGAAGCAGCCCTCTGTTTCTCAGCAGATGGTTTCCATTTTCTGCTGTAATCAGGTCTTCTTGTGCTATTTTATTTTTCATTTTTTTCAAATCCTCCTAGATCATCCCTATTTATTTGCATATTTATTTTTTTATTTAGTCCTATATTACATGAGGGGTCATTTCTTCTGCTTGATATATTTTTATCTTATAATTGAAGGGAAGTTTACACTCACAATACATTTCATGTCGTAAATACTACACACATATGGTGAAGGCTGGGGTGGTCTGGGTTCTCTGGACATGAGACTGCTGCCTTACAATCTCTACAACCCAGGTTTGAACCTGTCATGTATGAACACAGTGTGGGAGGTTTTTGAATTCTGGTCTCTTTCCCACTCTTCTATTTCTCTTCTTGCCTTCTCTGTCTCTGACTCTCACAGGCTCTCACTTACTCTGTCTGCACTCATTAATATTTTACTTATATACTTATTTTACTGACAGGCCCTGATATACAAAATGAGTCGCTTGTTTTGGTGGCGATTTCACCTAGGTTTCTGGAGCCTCAGCTTTGTAAGCCTCTCTGGTACAAGACATACTCTGTCTCAGCATAGCCAGAAAGTATCCCTCAGAGTTTATAATAAAGATACACATACATATATGTAAATATATATACATATATATCAGTAATTTTTAGAATTGTTGACTTTTTATTTGATCTTAATGTAGAATTACCACATTTATAATGGCCTTTTTATTCATAAATAATTGGTCACATAGTCGGAGCAGTATTCACTACAATTATTAATTATAAGCCTTCCAGGAGCATTTCCAATAGCCTTTCTATCAGTATCCTCATTGTAATTATCATAGCACAGAACTTGCCTCCATTTTCTAATCTAAGCTTCAATACGTATGCCTTTTTTTTCAATCTCTGGAATTCTTAATTTGCCTGGACCCTGAAGTTTCAGGTAAGTTTTGCAGCAGCCCTCTGTTTCTCAGAAGACGTTTTCTATATTTCTGCTGTAATCAGGTCTTCCTGTGGTTTTTGTTTTTATTTTTTTCGTATCCTCCTAGATCATCCCCATTCATTTGCATATTTATTTATTTATTTAGTCCCATATGACGTGAGGGGTCATTTCTTCTGCCTGATAGATTTTCTCTTAAATTGAAAGGAACTTTTGACACACAATATATTTCCTTTTGCAGATACTACACACTACTACAACTATTACTGCACTGTTTTTGACAGTGATAGCCAATGCACAATGGATTAGTATTGCATGGCACAGGGGTAATTTTTTCCACTTTCCCTGTATTTCTGTACATCATTTGTAACTTTCTTACTGAGGAGAAGGAAACAGTTGTAAATTGAGAGAGCAGGGCCCAAGCAGGAAGAGAGACAGAGAGACAGCTGCAGTTCTGATTTTACACTAGCCCAGCTTTTCCCTAGCTGGGTAAGTGGTGAGCAGGGGCTCAAAAAGGGGTTCTGGGCTTCCACATAGTTCCCTGGCATCTCCAACAGCTGTGACGGAAACCCATGCTCCCTTCGTTGTCCATGTAACTTTTAATCTGCTCTAGGCACTTCTCCCCTTCATATGCCAGAAACTTAACACTTCTCCCCTCCACCCATGAAACTTTGACCTTATAATTGAGTGCAAAACAGCAACCCCAATTCACGTTATTTCATGGAAAAGTGTGTGCGTCTCTGTGGGAGGGGGTGTGTGTGTGTAAGTGTACATAAGTGTGTTTCAGTTATGATTACCGCTGTTGTTTCTTTATTCCTGACGCAGTTTCTTAGGAACTGGGTTGTGCAATGACAAAGGAAGTTTCCACTGCACAAGTGGTTTTTCAAATATGAATGGCACATGGATATTCTTGACACTGTTGTGCATCCTCCCAGGTGGTCCTCAGATGGGTTCTTTCCTTTGCTATTCCCATGCTGTGTGTAATTTTCTGTGTAGACTCAAAGAGGAGTGGCATGGGGGAGCTCAACTGCATTCTTCTGTGTGCCCACAAGGTGGCAGCATAGGACATAGATGAGTGTAGTGATTCTGGGGAATGAGGAGAATTCTGGGATTTGTGGCCCATGGACAGCAAAGTTGAAATTGACGTAGAGTGAACTAGACATCTGTTCTTTCCTGTGGGTGGGGGGATCCCCCATTTGGCTTTGCAAGTGGAAGGGGTTTCTCTCTTTGTCTGGGATGACTCTACTGTGAGCTTTTGAATCCCTGTACTCAGATGCATTCTGCTGGGTGTCCACAAGAGGGCAGCTCCAGTGTGGGACTAAGGCACCATAGGGCAAGTGCCCTGAAGCACTGGGCTACAAGTGTGGAGACAGTGTTAATGGGTTTGCCCCAAGAGCATGGCCAGCCTAGCTCAAGCAGGCAGTGTCCTAAGGATGGGTCCAGACAGGAGCTGTTGGGTCGTGTTGGCAGAAACAGGGCCTTCAGAGGACGGCAGACAGTCCCCAGGGGCGGGTCTAAGAGACTGTGCCCTCTGAGCCTGAGGGGAGGGCCCTGTGTGTATTCATAGAGACAGCTGGCCAATTAGAGAAGAGGATCATCACTCTCAGGGGCGTGAACCAAGAGCTGGCCAATGAGGACAGAGGAGAAGTTGCGAGGGCGGGCCTCAGAGAGCAGCCTTCTGAAGGTAGCCCGCCAATGGGAGCTCAGAGCTGGCTTTAAAAGGCAGACGTGCTTCTAGGAAGTGCGAAGCAGGGTTCAGCCCAGGGCCCTGCCTTGCAGAAGCTGTCCAGTGCGCATGTGTATAACTCCGTTTGTGCCTGTGCCTCTGTGGATGTGTGCGTGCGTGACTGTGAGTGTGTGTGTTTGTGTTTGTGTGTGTGTATGTGTGTGGTAGGGAGAGAAAGATAACAACAGAATCACTGTGTCACAGGAGATTTTGTGCAAAACACTTGGCACATTCTGATTTACTACTCAATACTGACACCATTGTAGATATTTTACTTGAGTGTTCTTTTCCTGATACAGAGTTTCTCTCCAGGTTTTAGCAATCAATTGTCTGAATGTCATATCGCATTATTGTAGAAAATGACTACATCAGTGTCTTGCTCTTTATCTCTCTCTGAAAATATATTTTAGCTAGAGACCTGCACAACTCTGGATTCGGGTAGTAATGCGGTTACACCCAGCCCTTCTGAGCCACAATCATGAGAGTCATCTCACAGAGCCATTCGTTTACCTCTTGTCACTGTACAAATCTCTCTCAGCACAATCTACAGCTGCCAAGTCATCTACATCCCTCCTGCTCATTTTGTCCAAGGAGTCCTATTCCAAAACTGTAAATCAAAGAAGAAATAGACATATTGCAGGTCCCTGCACACAGGACAGGCTGAGGCTTGCCCAGGGAGATGAAATATGCCAGCCTGAATCTTGGCTGGAGCATCACTAAACTACTTTCAATTTGGAGAGGCAAGGGCTGTTTTGGAGAGTTGGCTGCAGTCCAAGTCTTGCTTCTCAGAGTGGGCTAAGACCTAGATGTTCTAAGTGTAACCTTTCCTCACAAACATAAAATAACAATGCCACTTGTAAGAAGTATGCATGGGCATGGAGGGTTTGTCTTCAGTGCTCTGGCACTGATCAACACAGCGCCAGAATTTATGTCCTTTTCAGTCACTGTCATTCTGTCTCTCTGACTGTCTCTACGTGCTTTCTTCCCTGGACCTTTCTTGGACGTCAGTGCATGCATCGTGAACTCGGTCTTCCTGGTGTAGAACTTTTCCTTTCTTTGCATTTGGATTACTTAATTTTGTGCATATGGCGTATTATAGAGGAGAACCAAGGAGACAGCATTCTTGCTGCAGGTAACAGGCATATGTCCATCACCAGCTGCAGCTGTCCAGGCCGTCTTTTCTTGACTCCCATTCTCCAGGGCCCTGTGGCTGACACTCAGCCTAAATGCAGCCCTCCTCAATTTCCTGCACCTCTTCCATGTCCTTATTCCATGAGACCCCAGGTGAAGAGAAGTGAAACTCTACCACCTTGGCACACACATTTTACTTTCCCTATATTGGGCCGAATGTAAAGGATCTGTGGTACTGATGGCCACACCAGTGTCCAGATTTACCACGCTAAACAGAAGCTTCCAGGGTTCAGAAAGAGGGTGTTTTGATGGCTATGAAAAGTCTTTTCCAAGTGCCTCCTGGGGTTTCAAATCCTTTTGAAGCCTGAAGTTCATTCTTGTATCTAGGGAATATTCTCACCTCTGGCCCGAAAGCCCTCCCAAGTAGGAGGACAGCTATCCCAGATTCAGGTGGTCTGTCAGCCTGCTAGCTCCTGGAGGGATTTCAGAGTATGTCCTCAGGCCCCAAGTGGTAAAAGGTGTTTCCATTTACTTTTATTAGCAGCAACCAGGCCCTCAGGTGAGGGTCGGGGCTGAGATCTCCACTGGAAGCTCCTAATTCAGCCAATGTAGGCATCCATCTTCCTTTTGTCTCTCCATAGCAAGGTCCCGGGGAGTTTGTGCTTCCTGCAAGCAGAGCGACTTTGTATGGGACACTCATGCATGCCTACTTCTGGGAATCTCTCTGAGTCTCTGAGTGTTATGTGTGGACACCAGGACACCATGATCAGGAGGCCACAGGAGCAATTGCCTAAGCCGGACCCAAAGGTTAGGTGTAAGGGACCGGGTTCATCCACTATTGTTTTGTCCAACACAGTTCTCATCTATGTTGAAGCACAGCTGTTTCTGGGTACTTTCTGGGCTTGTAATATGCTGCCCTGAGCAGTGGACTGAGTCTGGAGGCTGAGTAGTCCGCGAAAAGTGACTGGATAGGCTCCTGCACCTGAATTCTGATGGGTGACCCAGCTTAACCTATTGGCAGTTTTTCGATGATAGTGAGGCATGAGATTGAATCGGGGACTCAGGAGAGGGGACATGAGAGTCCCTTTGCATGTGCATTCTTGCTTAGCCAGAATCTGGGCTAGCTTGCTTGCCCTGACCAGTTAGGTTCTCTGTACATAAATTGCAGGTGAGGCCGGATACCTTCCCACCCATGCTCTGATTCTATGATAGGTGAGCTCTGAGCACACACAGACACAGACAGACAGACAGACAGACAGACAGACAGATACACACACACACTCTTTACTGTCAGGTCTGGTAGTACAGCATATGGTGAGGGCTGGGGCTCCCTGAGGTTTGTGGGCATGAGAGCTGCTGCCTTACAATCTCTACAAGCCAGGTTTGAACCAGTCATCAATGAACACAGTGTAGGAGGTTTTTGAATTCTCACTCTTTCCAGCAGAAGTGGCCGTTGGGCGGGCCTTCCAGAGGCTGCCCAATGAGAGTGCTGCAGGGCCATGTGGGCGGTGCTCAAGGTTGCTGGCTAATCACTGACTAGGGGTCTTGACACTCCTGGGCGTGTCCTAGCACACTAGCCAATGATATTGCTGGGAAGGTCTGGGCGTGGCCTAGGCCTCTGTCATATCAGAGCATGGCTGGTGCCCTGCATGTGGGCCTTCTGAAGTAAGCCTGACAATGGGAGCTCAGAGCTGGCCTTAAAAGGCTGGGCGTGCTTCCAGGAAGTGCAAAGAAGGGTTCAGCCCAGGGCCCTGCCTTGCAGAAGCTGTCCGGTGTGCATGTGTATAACTCCATTTGTGCCTGTGCCTCTGTGGATGTGTGCGTGTGTGTAACAGTGAGAGTGTGTGTTTGTGAGTATTTGTGTGTGTGTGTGTGTGTGTGTGTGTGTGTGTGTGTGTGTGTGTGTGTGAGGGAGGGAGAGAGAGAGTGAACAACAGAATCGCTGTGGTACAGGTGATTTTGTGGAAAACACTTGGCACATTCTGATTTACAGCTCAATATTGACACTATTGTAGCTCTCCTTGGCCCTTGGTCACTTTTCTTATTTTCAGATATAAAGACACTGAATTAGGAGAGGTTACTGACATGAGGCTTGCTCTGGGAACTAACAGCTGCCCTGTGTGTGATGCCAGACTAGTAAACTTGTGTTGTCTGTCCATGTGGAGAGACTCCTGGATGAGTTCCTTCTCGAGCCTTTTTCGCTAGGTCCCCTTGGAGCTTCATATAGCTAATGATTTGGAGATATTACTCCTTTGGAGAATTCTTTTCCTGACGCACAGATTCTCTCTCTCGTGGTTTTAGCAATCAATTGTCTGAATGTCATATCGCATCCAATGTAGAAAATGACTACATCATTGTCTTGCTCTCTCTCTCTATATATATATATACACATATATATATGTGTATATATATATGTATATACATATACATATACATATACATATACATATACATATACATATACATATACATATACATATACATATACATATACATATACATATACATAAACATATATATATATATAAAACATGTAGAGTTCTGAAAATATATTTCAGCTAGAGACCTGCACAGCTCTGGATTCGGGTAGTAATGCGGATACACCTGGCCCTTCTGAGCCACAGTCATGAGAGACATCTCACAGAGCCATTCGTTTTCCTCTTGTCACTCTACAGATCTATCTCAGAACAAACTACAGCTGCCAAGTCATCTACTTCACTCTTGCTCTTTTTGTCCACCGAGTCCTATTCTAAAACTGTAAATCAAAGAAGAAATAGACATAGTTCAGTTCCCTGCACAAAGGACTGGCTGAGGCTGGATCGGGGTGATGAAATACGCCAGCCTACATTGGCTGGAGCATCACTAAAACTACTTCCAATTTGGAGAGTCAAGGGCAGTTTTGGAGAGTGGGCTGAAGGCCAAGGGTTGCTTCTCAGAGAGGTCTAAGACCTAGATGTTCTAAGTGTAAACTTACCTCACAAACATAAAATCACAATGCCACTTGTAAGAAGTATGCATGGGCATGGAGGGGTGTCTTCAGTGCTCTGGCAGTGATCAACACAGGGCATGAATTTCTGTCCTTTTCAGTCACTGGATTCTGTCTCTCTGACTGTCTGTGCGTGCCTTCTTCCCTGGATCCTTCCTGGAAGTAATAGCATGCATTGTGAACTCGGTCTTCCTGGTGTTTAAATTTTCCTTTCTTTGCCCTTTGGATTATTTAGTCTGGTACATATGGCGTAGTACAGAGGGGAACTGAGGAGACAGCTTTCCTGCTACAGGTAACAGGCATATGTCCATCTCCAGTTGCAGCTGTCCATGCCCTCTGTGCTTGATTCCCATTCTCCAGGGCCCTGTGTCTGACAATTAGCCTAAATGCAGCCCTCCTCAATTTCCTGCACCACATCCTTGTCCTTATTCCATGAGAGCCCAGGTCAAGAGAAGTGAAACCCTACCACCCTAGTACACACATTGTGCTTTCCCTCTATTGGGCCAAATGTAAAGGATCTGTGTTACTGATGGCCAGAACAGTGTCCAGATTTTCCATGCAAAACGGAAACTTCCAGGGTTCAGAAAGAGGGTGTTTTGATGGCTTTGAAATATCTTTTCCACGTGCCTCCTGGGGATTCAAATCCTTTTGAAACCTAAAGTTCGTTCTTGTATCTAGGGAATATTCTCACCTCTGGCCCAAAAACCCTCCCAACTAGGAGCACAGCTATCCCGGGGTCAGGAGGTCTGCCAGCCTGCTAGCTCCTGGAGGGATTCCTGAGTATGTCCTCAGGTCCCAAGTGGTAACAGGTGTTTCCAATTGCCTTTATTAGCAGCAGCCAGGCCCTCAGGAGAGTGGTGGGGCCATGTTATCCACTGGAATCTCCTAATTCCACCAAGGGAGGCATCCGTCTTGCTTTTGTCTCTCCATAGCAAGGGCCCTGGGAGTTTGTTCTTCCTGCAAGCAGAGCGACTTTGTATGGGACACTCATGCATGCCTAATTCTGGGATTCTCTCTGAGTGTGATGTGTGGACACCAGGACACCATGATCAGTGATTGTGAGGACACAGGAGCAATTGCTTTGGCTGGACACAAAGTGTAGGTGTAAGGGGCCTGGTTCATCCACTATTGTTCGGTCAAACACAGTTCCCATCTATGTTGAAACACAGCTCTTTCTGGGTTCATTCTGGTCTTGTAATCTGCTGCCCTGAGAAGTGGACTGAGAATTTGGAGGCTGAGTAGGCAGCCAAACATGACTGGACAGGCTCATTCCCCTGAATGCTGTGGGGTGCCCCAGCTTACCCCATTGGCAGTGTTTGGATGATAGTGAGGCATGGGATTGAATCAGGAACTCAGGAGAGGGAGACATGAGAGTACCTTTGCATGTGCATTCTTGCTTAGACAGAATCTGGGCTAGCTGGCTTGCCCTGACCAGCTAGGTTCTCTATACATAAGTTGCAGGTGAGTCTGGCTACCTTGACTCCCATGCTGTGAGACTAAGATAGGTGAGCTCTGAGCACACACAGACACACACAGACTGACAGACAGGCAGACACACAGGCATTACTGTCAGGTCTGTTAGTACAGCATATGGTGAAGGCTGGGGCTGTATGGGGTCTGTGGGCATGAGAGCTGCTGCCTTACAATCTCTACAAGCCAGGTTTGAACCTGCCATCAATGAACACAGTGTAGGAGGTTTTTGACTTCTGGTCTCTTTTCAACTAATCTATTCCTCTTCTCGCCTTCTCTGTCTCTAACTCTCACATGCTCTCATACACTCTGTCTTCACTGATTGATATTTTACTTATATACTTATTTTACTGACAGGTCCAGATATACAAAGAGAGTTACCTGTGCACTGCTGAGCTCTGGCTTGTTTTGTTGGTGATATCACCTAGGCTACTGGAGTCACAGCTTTGTAAGTTTTTTCTGACACAAGCCATATTCTGTCTCCTCATTTCCATGGCAGTATATCTCGACCTATGTATTTTACCTTTATCAGAATTAACACATTTATAACAGCTTCCTTTTTCATTAATAATTAGCCACCTAGTTGGAGCAGGATTCAATACAATTATAAATAATAGAACCTTCCAGTAGCATTTCTAATAGCATTTCTATCAGCATCATTATTGTAATTACCATAGTACAGAACTTGCCTCCTATCTCTAGTGTAAGTTTCAGTACATATGAGTTTCTTTTCATTCTACTGAAATCTTAATTTCCCTGGACTCTGAAGTGTCTCAGAATTTTTGAAGCAGCCCTCTGTTTCTCAGCAGGTGGTTTCCATTTTCTGCTGTAATAATCTCTTATTGTGCTTTTGTTTTTATTTTTCATTTTTTTCTAATCCTCCTAGATCATCCCCATTTATTTGCATATGTATTTATTTATTTAGTCCTATATTACATGAGGGGTCATTTCTTCTGCCTGATAGATTTTTATCTTATAATTGAAGGGAAGTTTACACTCACAATACATTTGGTGTCATAAATACTACACACATATGGTGAAGGCTGGGGTGGTCTGGGGTCTGTGGATGTGAGACTGCTGCCTTACAATCTCTACAAACCAGGTTTGAACCTGTAATGTATCAGCACAGTGTTGGAGGTTTTTGACTTCTGGTCTCTGGTTTTTGACTTCTGGTGTAAGCTGCAATACATATGCCTTTCTTTTCATTCTCAGGAATTCTTAATTTGCCTGGACCCTGTAGTGTCAGGGAAGTTTTGAAGCAGCCCTCTGTTTCTCAGCAGATGTTTTCTATATTTCTGCTGTACTCAGATCTTCCTGTGGTTTTTGTTTTTATTTTTTTCAAATCCTCCTGGATCATCCCCATTCATTTGCATATTTATTTATTTATTTATTTAGTCCCATATCACATGAGGGGACATTTCTTCTTCGTGATAGATTTTCTCTTATAATTGAAGGGAACTTTTGACACACAATACATTTCCTTTTGCTGATACTACACACTACAACAACTACTACTGTTTTTGACAGTGAAAGCCAATGCACAATGGATTAGTATTGCATGGCTCTAAAGAATATTCACTATTTAAACTACAATGTTCTTAACTTCACAAATATTTATTCTGTTCTTTCTTGGGGGATGAATGCTTTACAGTCAACAGTTACATGTAATACTGGACACAGAGGTAATTTTTCCCACTTTCCATGCATTTCTGTACATCATTTGTAACTTTCTTACTGAGGAGAAGGAAACAGTCATAAATTGAGAGAGCAGGGCCCAAGCAGGAAGAGAGACAGAGAGACCGCTGCAGTTCTGATTTGATACTAGCCCAGCTTTTCCCTAGCTGGGTAAGTGGTGACCAGGGGCTCAAAACGGGGTCCTGGGCTTCCATATAGTTCCCTGTCATGTCCACCTGCTGTTCCTCCAACCCATGCTCCCTTCATTGTCCATGTAACTATCGATCAGCTCTAGGCAATTCTCACCTTCATATGCCAGAAACTTAACACTTCTCCCCTCCACCTATGAAACTTTGACCTTTTACTTGAGTGTTCTTTTCATGATACACAGTTTCTTTCCAGGTTTTAGAAATCAATGTCTAAATGTCATATCGCATCCATTGTAGAAAATGACTACATCAGTGTCTTTCTCTTTCTCTCTCTCTCTCTCTCTCTCTCTCTCTCTCTCTCTATATATATATATATATATATATATATATATATATATATATATATATATATATATATATAGTGGAGGTCTGAAAATATATTTTAGCTAGAGACCTGCACAGCTCTGGATTCAGGTCATAATGCGAATACACCTGGCCCTTTTGAGCCACAGTCATGAGAGAAATCTCACAGAGCCATTCGTTTACCTCTTGTCACTCTACAAATCTCTCTCAGCACAAATTACAGCTGCCAAATCATCTACTTCACTCTTGCTTTTTTGTCCACCGAGTCCTATCCCAAAACTGTAAATCAAAGAAGAAATAGACATAGTTCACTTCCCTGTACACAGGACAGGCTGAGGCTGGACTGGTGAGATGAAATACACCATCCTGCATTGGGCTGGAGCATCACTAAAATTACTTCCAATTTGTAGAGGCAAGGGCAGTTTTGGAGAGTGGGCTGCAGTCCAAGTGTTGCTTCTCAGAGTGGGCTAAGACCTAGATGTTCTAAATGTAACCTTTCCTCACAAACATAAAATAACAATGCCACTTGTAAGAAGTATGAATGGGAATGGAGGGCTTGTCTTCAGTGCTTTGGCACTGATCAACACAGGGCCAGAATTTGTCCTTTTCAGTCACTGTCTTTACTCTATCTCTGACTGTCTCTATGTGCCTACTTCCCTGGACCCTTTGTGGAAGTCAGTGCATCCATCGTGAACTCGGTCTTCCTGGGGTTGAAGTTTTCCTTTCTTTGCCCTTTGGTTTAGTTAGTCTCATGCTTATGGCGCAGTACAGAGGAGAACTTAGGAGACAGCGTTTCTGCTGCAGGTAACAGGCATATGCCCATCTACAGCTGCAGCTGTACAGGCCCTCTGTGCTTGACTCCCATTCTCCAGGGCCCTGTAGCTGACACTCAGCCTAAATGCAGCCCTCCTAAATTTCCTGCACCACATCCTTGTCCTTATTCCATGAGAGCCCATGTCAAGAGAAGTGAAACTCTATGACCCTGGCACACACATTGTGCTTTCCCACTATTGGGCAGAATGTAAAGGATCTGTGGTACTGATGGCCACACCAGTGTCCAGATTTTCCATGCAAAACGGAAGTTTCCAGGGTTCAGAAAGAGGGTGTTTTGATGGCTGTGAATTGTCTTTTCCAAGTGCCTCCTGGGGTTTCAAATCCTTTTGAAACCTGAAGTTCTTTCTTGTATCTAGGGAATATTCTCACCTCTGGCCAGAAGGGCCGCCCAACTCGGAGCACAGCTATCTTGGGGTCAGGAGGTCTGCCAGCCTGGTAGCTCCTGGAGGATTCCTGAGTCTGTCCTCAGGGCCCAAGTGTAAAAGGTGTTTCCAATTGCCTTTATTAGAAGCATCCAGGTGGTCAGGTGATGGGTGGTGCTTGATTTCCACTCGAAGCTCCTAATTCAGCCAATGGAGGCATCCATCTTCCTTTAGTGTCTCCATAGCAAGGGCCCTGAGAGTTTGTGCTTCCTGCAAGCACAGCGACTTTGTATGGGACACTCATGGATGCCTACTTCTGGGAATCTCTATGAGTGTGATGTGTGGACACCAGGACACCATGTTCAGGGATTGTGAGGCCACAGGAGCAATTCCCTTAGCAGGACACAAAGGTGAGGTGTAAGGGGCCAGGTTCATCCAATATTGTTTGGTCAAACACAGTTCCCATCTATGTTGAGACACAGCTCTTTCTGGCTTCTTTCTGGGTGTGTAATCTGCTGTCTACTGAGAAGTGGACAGGGAGCCTGGAGGCTGAGTATGCAGCCAAACGTGACTTTGGATTATTCAGTCTCCTGCATATGGCATAGTACATTGGGGAACTTAGGAGACAGCGATCCTGCTGCAGGTTACAGGCATATGTCCATCTCCAGCTGCAGATGCCCAGGCCCTCTGTGCTTGTCTCCCATTCTCTAGGGCCCTGAGGCTAACACTCAGTCTAAATGCAGCCCTCCTCAATTTCCTGCACCGCATACTTGTCCTTATTCCATGAGAGCTCAGGTCAAGAGAAGTGAAACTCTATCTCTCTGACACACACATTGTACTATTCCTCTATAGGGCCAAATGTAAAGGAGCTGTGGTACTGATGGCCACACCAGTGTCCAGACTTTCCACGCAAAACGGAAGCTTCCAGGGTTCTGACAGAGGGTGTTTTGATGGCATGGAAATGTCTTTTCCAAGTGCCTCATGGGGTTTCATATCCTTTTGAAACCTGAAGTTCTTTCTTGTATCTAGAGAACATTCTCACCTCCGGCCAGATGGCCCTGCCAATAGGAGCACAGCTATCCTGGGGTCCGGAGGTCTGCCAGCCTCCTAGCTCCTGGAGGGATTCCTGAATATTTTGTCCTCAGGTCCCAAGTGGTAACATGTGTTTCCAATTGCCTTTATTAGCAGCAGCCAGGCCCTCAGGTGAGGGGCGGGGCTGTTATCTCCACTGGAAACTCCTAATTCAGCCAATGGAGGCATCCATCTTCCTTTTGTCTCTCCATAGGAAAGGCCCAGGTAGTTGGTGCTTCCTGCAAGCAGAGCGACTTGTAATCTGTTGTCTACAGAGAAGTGGACAGGGAGCCTGGAGGCTGAGTATGCAGCCAAATGTGACTGGACAGGGTCCTGCCCCTGAATTCTGAGGGGTGCCCCAGCTTACCCCGTTGGCAGTTTTTGGATGATAGTGCGGCATGAGATTGAATCGGGAAGTCAGGAGAGAGAGACATGACAGTCCCTTTGTATATGCATTCTTTCTTAGCCAGAATCTGGTCTAGCTGTCTTTCCATAGTTACAGGTGAGGCTGGCTACCTTGTCACCCATGCTCTGAGACTACTATAGGTGAGTTCTGAGCACACAGACACACACAGACAGACAGACAGACAAACACACACACACATACTGTCATGTCTGGCAGTACAGCATATGGTGAAGCCTGGGGCTGTCTGGGTCTGTGGGCATGAGAGCTGCTGCCTTACAATCTCTAAAGACACGTTTGAACCTGTCATCAACGAACACAGTGTAGGAGGTTTTTGAATTCTGGTCTCTTTCCAACTCATCTATTTCTCTTCTCGCCTTCTCTGTCTCTAACTCCAACATGCTCTCACACACTCTGTCTTCAATCATTAATATTTTACATATATATATATATATATATATATATTTTTTTTTACGGACAGGACCAGATATACAAAGAGAGCTACCAGAGCACTGCTGAGCTCTGGCTTGTTGTGTTGGGGATTTCACCTAGGCTACTTGAGCCTCAGTTTGTAAGTCTTTCTGACACAAGCCATATTCTGTCACCTCATTTCCATGCCAGTATCACTCAGAGTGTATAATAAAGCGATTTCTTTGCAAAACACTTGGTACATTCTGATTTACAGTTCAATATTGACACCATTGAAGCTCTCTTTGGCCCTTGGTCACTTTGCTTCTTTTCAGATGTAAAAACGCTGAAGAGGGAGAGGTTTTGCCCTGAGGCATGCACTGGGAACTACCAGCTGCCCTGTGTCTGCTGCCAGACTAGGAAACTTATGGTGCCTGTCCATGTGAAGTGTCTCCATGAAGAGTTCCTTCTCAAGCCTTTTTTGCTCTGTCCCGTTGGAGCTGCATATAGCTAATGATTTTGAGATATGACTCCTTTGTACAAATCTTTTCCTGATGCACAGTTTCTCTCCAGATTTTAGCAATCAATTGTCTGAATGTCATATCTAATCCATTGTAGAAAATGATTATATCAGTCTCTCTCTCTCTCCCTCTCTCTCTCCCTCTCTCTCTCTCTCTCTCTCTCTCTCTCTCTATATATATATATATATATATATATATATATATATATATATGTAACATGTAGAGGTCTGAAAAAAATTTTAACTAGGGACCTGGACAGCTCTGGATTAGGGTAAGAATGCGGATACAGAATGCCCACCCAACTAGGAGCACAGCTATCCCGGTGTCAGGAGGTCTGCCAGCCTGCTAGCTCCTGGATCGATTCCTGAGTATGTCCTCAGGGCCCAAGTGGTAACAGGTGTTTCCAATTGACTTTATAGCATCAGCCTGGCCCTCAGGTGAGGTGCGGGGCTGTGATTTCCACTGGAAGCTGTGAATACAGCAAATGGAGACATCCATCTTTCTTTTGTCTCTCCATAGCTAGGACCAGGGGAGTTTGTACTTCCTGCAAGCAGAGCGACTTTGTATGGGACACTCATGCATTCCTACTTCTGGGAATCTCTCTTAGTGTGATGTGTGTACACCAGAACAGCATAATCAGCGATTGTGAGGCCACAGGAGCAATTGCCTTAGCCGGACCCAAAGGGTAGGTGTAAGGGACCTGGTTCATCCACTATTGTTTGGTCAAACACAGTTCCCATCTATGTTGAAACACAGCTCTTTCTGGGTTCATTCTGGTCTTGTAATCTGCTGCCAGAGCAGTGGACTGAGAGTCTGGAGGCTAGTAGGCAGCCAAACGTGACTGGACATGCTCCCACCCTTGAATTCAGAGGGGTGCCCCAGCTTACCCTGTTGGCAGTGTTTGGATGATAGTGAGGCATGAGATTGAATCGGGAACTCAGGAGAGGGAGACATGAGAGTCCCTTTGCATATGCATTCTGGCTTAGCCAGAATCTGGGCTAGCTGTCTTGCCCTGACCAGCTAGGTTCTGTATACATAAGTTGCAGGAGAGGCTGGCTACTTTCCCAACCGTGCTCTGAGAACACACAGACAGACAGACAGACACACATTAATGTCAGGTCTGGTAATACAGCATATCGAGAAGGCTGGGGCTATCTGGGGTTTGTGGGCATGAGAGCTGCTGCCTTACTATCTCTACAATCCAGGTTTGAATCTGTCATCAATTCACAGAGTGTAGGAGGTTTCTGAATTCTCATCTTTTTCCAGCAGAAGTGGCTGTTGGGCGGGCCTTCAGAGGCTGCCCAATGAGAGTGCTGCAGGGCCGTGTGGGCGGTGCTCAAGGTTTCTGGCCAATCACTGAATAGGGGCCTTGACACTCCTGGGCGTGTCGTAGCACATTGTCCAATTATATTGATGGCAGGGGTTCTGGGCGTGGCCTAGGACTCTGGAATATCAGAGCATGGCTGGTGCGCTGTCTGAGGGCCTTCTGAAGTAAGCCTGACAATGGGAGCTCAGAGCTGGCCTTAAAAGGCTGGGCGTGCCTCCAGGAATTGTGAAGCAGAGTTCACCCAGGGCCCTGCCTTGCAGAAGCTGTCCAGTGGTCATGTTTATAACTCCATTTGTGCCTGTGCCTCAGTGGATGTGTGTGTGTGTGTAAATGTGAGAGTGTGTGTTTGTGTGTGTTTGTGTTTGTGTGAGGGAGGGAGAGAGAGTACAACACAGTCACTGTGGCATGCGTGATTTTGTGCAAAACACTTGGCACATTCTGATTTACAGCTCAATATGGACACCATTGTAGCTCTCCTTGGCCCTTGGTCACTTTTCTTATATTAAGATGTAAAGACACTGAAGAAGGAGAAGTTTTTGTCCTGAGGCTTGCACTGGGAAATAGCAGCTGCCCTTTGTGTGTTGCCAGACTAGGAAACTTGTGGTGCCTTTCCATGGGGAGAGTCTCCTGGATGAGGTACTTCTCGAACCTTTTCAGCTAGGTCCCTTTGGAGCTGCATATAGCTAATGATTTGGAGATTTTACTCCTTTGGACAATTATTTTCCTGATGCAGTTTCTCTCCAGGTTTTAGCAATCAATTTTCATATTGCATCCATTGTTTAAAATGAATACATCAGTGTCTTGCTCTCCCTCTCTCTCTCTCTCTCTCCATATATATATATATATATATATATATATATATATATATATATATATATATAACATGTAGAGGTCTGAAAATATATTTTAGCTAGAGACCTGCACAGCTCTGGATTCGGGTAGTAATGCGGATACACCTGTCCCTTCTGAGCCACAGTCATGAGATACATCTCACAGAGCCACTCTTTTACCTCTTGTCACTCTACAAATCTCTCTCAGCACAAACTACAGCTGCCAAATCATCTACTTCACTCTTGCTATTTTGTCCACTCAGGCCCCAAGTTGTAAAAGGTGTTTCCAATTGCCTTTATTAGCAGCAGCCAGGCCCTAAGGTGAGGGGCGGGTCTGTGATCTCCACTGGAAACTCCTAATTCAGCCATTGGAGGCATCCATCTTCCTTTTATTCCTCCATAGCAAGGCAGCCAAACGTGACTGGACAGACTCTTTCCCTTGAATTCTGAGGGGGTGCCCCAACTTAACCCGTTGACAGTGTTTGGATGATAGTGAGGCATGAGATTGAATCGGGAACTCAGGAGAGGGAGACATGAGAGTCCCTTTGCATATGCATTCTTGCATAGCCAGAATCTGGGCTAGCTGGCTTACCCTGACCAGCTAGGTTCTCTGTACATAAGTTGCAGGTGAGGGTGGCTACCTTCCCACCCATGCTCTGAGACTACTATAGGTGAGCTCTGAGCACACACAGACACAGACACACAAACATTAATGTCCTGTCTGGTAGTACAGCATATGGTGAAGGCTGGGGCTGTCTGGGGTCTGTGGACATGAAAACTGCTGCCTTACATTCTCTACAAGCCATCTTTGAACCTGTTATCAATGAACACAGTGTAGGAGGTTTTTGAATTCTGGTCTCTTTCCTACTCATCTATTTCTTCTCGCCTTCTCTGTCTCTAACTCTCACATGCTCTCATACACTGAGTCTTCACTCATTTATATTTTACTTATATACTTACTTTACTGACAGGCCCATATATACAAAGAGTTACCAGAGCACTGTAGCTCTGGTTTGTTGTGTTGGCGATTTCTCCTAGGCTACTGGAGCCTCAGTTTGTAAGTCTTTCTGACACAAGCCATATTCTGTCTCCTCATTTCCATGCGAGTATCACACAGAGTTTATAATAAAGAGATACATACATACATATATATAGACAGATATATTTATACATCTGTTATTTTTTGAATTGTCGACCTATGTATTTGACCTTAATTCATTATTACCACATTTATAACAGCCTAGTTTTTCAGAAATTATTGGCCATATAGTTGGATCAGGATTCAATACAATTATAAATAATAGAACCTTCCAGTAGCATTTTTAATCCTCTTTCTATCAGCAAACTTATTGTAATTATCATAGCCCAGAACTTCCCTCCTTTTCTTAGTGTAAGCATCAATACGTATGTGTTTGTTTTCTTTTTCCAGAAATCTTAATTTCCTTGGACCCTGCAGTATTAGGGAATTTTTGAAGCAGCCCTCTGTTTCTCAACAGATGGTTTCTATGTTTCTACTCTAATCAGGTCTTCTTGTGGTTTTTGTTTTCATTTTTTTTATTTTTTCAAGTCCTCCTAGATCATCCCCATTTATTTGCATATTTATGTATTTGATCAGGTATCACATGAGGGGACATTTCTTCTGCTTGATAGATTTTCTCTTATAATTGAGGGAACTTTTGATGCACAATACATTTCCTGTGGCAAATACTACACACATATGGTGAAGGCTTGGGTTGTCTGGAGTCTGTGGGCATTAGAGCTGCTGCTTTACAGTCTCTACAACCCAGGTTTGAACCTGTCATGAATGAACACAGTCTAGGGGGGTTTTGTCTTCTGGTCTTTTTCCAACTCTTCTATTTCTCTTCTCGCCATCTCTGTCTCTGACTCTCACAGGCTCTCACTCACTCTATCTGCACTCAGTAATATTTTACTTATATCCTTATTTTATTGACAGGCCCAGATATACAAAGAGAGTTACCAGAGCACTGCTGAGCTGTGGCTTGTTTTGTTGGTAAGTCTCTCTGACACAAGTCATATTCTGTCTCCTCATATCCATGGCAGTATGTTTCAGAGTTAATAATAAAGATATAAATCCATATACATATATATATATATATATATATATACACACATATATAAATATACATATAAATATACATATATACATATAAATATACATATATACATATATATATATATCTGTCATTTTTGGAATTGTGAACCTATGTAATTGATCTTAATCAGAATTAACACATTTATAACAGCTTCCTTTTTCATAAATAATTGGCCACATATTTGGAGCAGGATTCAATACAATTATAAATAGAACCTTCCAGTAGCATTTCTAATAGCATTTCTATCAGCATCCTTATTGTAATTATTATAGTACAGAACTTGCCTCCTTTCTCTAGTGTAAGCTTCAATACATATGAGTTTCTTTTCAATCTCCTGAAATCTTAATTTCCCTGGACTCTGAAGTGTCTCAGAATTTCTGAAGCAGCCCTCTGTTTCTCAGCAGATGGTTTCTATGTTTCTGCTCTAATCAGGTCTTCTTGTGCTTTTTGTATTCATTTTTAATTTTTGTCAAATCCTCCTAGATCATCCAAATTTATTTGCATATTTATTTATTTATTTAGTCCTATATTACATAAGGCGTCATTTCTTCTGCTTGATAGATTTTTCTCTTATAATTGAAGGGAAGTTTACACTCACAATACATTTCCTGTGGTAAATAATACACACATATGGTGAAGGCTGGGGTTGTCTGTGGTCTGTGGACATGAGACTGCTGCCTTATAATCTCTACAACCCAGTATTGAACCTGTCATGTATGAACACAGTGTGGGAGGTTTTAGACTTCTGGTCTCTTTCCAACACTTCTATTTCTCTTCTTGCCTTCTCTGTCTCTGTCTATCACAGGCTCTCACTCACTCTGTTTGCACTCATTAATATGTTACTTAGATACTATTTTACTGACAGGCCCAGATATACAAAGAGAGTAACCAGGCCACTGCTGAGCTCTGGCTTGTTGTTTTGGCGATTTCCGAATTCAGCCAAAGGAGGCATCCATCTTTCTGTTGTCTGTCCATAGCAAGGGCCCGGGGAGTTTGTGCTTCCTGCAAGCAGAGAGACTTTGTATGGGACACTCATGCATGCCTACTTCTGGGAATATCTCTGAGTGTGATGTGTGGACACCAGTACACCATGATCAGGGATGTAAGGCCACAGGAGCAATTGCCTTAGCCAGACCCAAAGGGTAGGTGTAAGGGGCCGGGTTCATCCACTATTGTTTTGTCAAACAAAGTTCCCATCTATGTTGAAACACAGCTATTTATGGGTTATTTCTGGGCTGGTAATCTGCTTCCCTGAGCAGTGGACTGATAGTCTGGCGCTGAGTAGGCAGCCAAACATGACTGGACAGGATCATATAGTGTAAGCTTCAGTACATATGAGTTTCTTTTCATTATCCTGAAATCTTAATTTCCCTGGACACTGAAGTGTCTCAGAATTTTTGAAGCAGCCCTCTGTTTCTCAGCAGATGGTTTCCATTTCTGCTGTAATCAGGTCTTCTTGTGCTTTTTGTTTTTATTTTTCATTTTTTTCAAATCCTCCTAAGTCATCCCCATTTATTTGCATATTTATTTGTTTATTTAGTCCTATATTACAGGAGGGGACATTTCTTCTGTTTGATATATTTTTCTCTTATAATTGAAGAGAAGTTTACACTCACAATACATTTCCTGTCGTAAGTACTACACACATATGTTGAAGGCTAGGGGTGTCGGAGGTCTGTGGATATGAGACTGCTGCTTTACAATCTCTACAACCCAGGTTTGAACCGGCTATGAATGTACACAGTCTAGGGGGTTTTTGACTTCTGGTCTCTTTCCAACACTTCTATTTCTCTTGCCTTCTGTCTCCGACTCTCACCAGCTCTCACTCACTATGTCTGCACTCATTAATATTTTACTTATATATTATTTTACTGACAGGCCCAGATATACAAAGTGTTGTTTTTGATGAGTTATGTTGTTTTCACTGGGCTGGCTTCACCAGCAGGTAACAGATGACCAGGGTCTCATGGTTGAGCTGTATGCAGTATCTCCTTATTCATGCAGGACACAGCACAATATAAGACAAGCTAAGCTAAACTCAAGTTATAGTACAGTACAACTCACAATGCTGTGTTTATATATACTTGCCAAGTAGGGGGGAAACAGGATGTGACATAGAGAGGGTGGAGAGAAGTGACTGGCGAAAATCAGAGTGTAACAAAGAGGGGATCAGGGTGTGACGAGGAGGGGTGGTGGAGCAAAAACCTTTCATGAAACAGTGGGGATTGAACCAATGCCCTAGAGGGAGGTGCTTGTTAACAGCTGTTATGTAAATAGAATGAAGAGGTTATGTAAATAGAATAGTGTTAAGCAGGGGGGATTTAAACCAAATGAAACAGAAGGGGTCTCATGCATACCAACATTTCCCCCTTTCTTTTTAACTAATGGCCATTGCGGGGTGAACAGAAACGTATATCATACAGGCGTTTTCAAAAGAACTGGCATATGACATGGAAAACAAAATAGGCGAGCAGCAATAACCAGTGTGATGCCAAGTGGAGCTTTTCTTGCCTCAAAGGGCAAGGCCTAGCAGGCGAAAGGGCATTTCTTGCCTCTGGGAGTGCTTCATGCCTCTGGGGGCATCTCTTGCCTCAAAGGACATTTCCTGCCTCTGTGGGCATCTCTTGCCTCTTGGGGCGCTTCATGCCTCTGTGGGCATAACCTAATAAGGAGGGGGAGTTTTCTGACTCTGGGGCAGAGCCTGCAGGTGAGGGGACATGATCTATAAAGTCTCAAGGCAATTGGCTGAAGTTAGTCTTTGAGAAACACAGCAGCATGTACCAGTAAGTCCGATGGAGGTGTCAGTCCAAAGTAGCTGACCACAGAAGAAAATGCCAGAGGATGAAACGCTGCAAGTCTGTCTCGATGGGGAATGTTGGCCACCAGAATTCTGCTTTTCTGTAGAGAGTGATCTTTGGAGACTGTGAATCTGTTTCTTCAGGACCTGCCAGGTCTCATCATTATTTCCAGGGGCGATGTCAGAGAACAGGATCCAAATGGATTTCCAGGAATTCCATTTGAGTAGATGCTTTTTCATGTGAAGATTCTGACAGCTGAAATTCACTTACTTGTCAAACAAAACTTGTAGCAGATTAGAAGTTTACTATAATAGATAACTCCATTATAATTGGAAGTCCTTTCTAGTATGATTTTAAGGTTGTTTAAACAGTTAAAACTCAATAAAATATGGAAAGGTAAACAGAAGAACCACGGTTAAAAGCCTCAGGCATGAGAATAATTAACATAATCATTGCACTATCTGCCCCACACATAACTCATACCATTTTGAGGATTAAACATTTCAGATTCATGTCAAGACATAAAAGAGAAATCAAAGGAGGAAAAAAACAACTTTTTGGATTGTTTCTGGATGTCTCTAGAAATCATGGCTGAGTCCAGCTTTTTTTTTAAGTCAATGTCAAACAAAAATTCAGTCATTCAAATCATTCTCTTATGAAACGCAACTTGAACCAGATTATCAAGATCTCACAATGTAGGATTAAGAATCCCCAGAGGGCGTCCTAGTCCAAAAAGGTCCTCGAAATTCCATTTAGGATGCTTCTGACTGTTCTGGCTGGATTGCTTCAGGCACCCATTTTTAAAAGTGTCTTCCCACCGAAGAAAGAATCCAATCAGGAGAGTAGAACTAGCCACGTGTCTCCATACTTGGGGACTTCCAGGGTACTGGAGAATGCTCCTCAAATTAGAGTAGTCCTTCTCCATGGGAAACATGTGAGAAGAAGTCCAGAAAGTCCCAGGGGAAATCCCCATGCATATCCCAAGGTCTACAATCATGGTTATAAAGAACCAAACTGTGGCCCGGAGCAAAATGTAGTCCTTTTCCTCAGGAAACATGGGAGAGGGAATCCAGAAAGTCCAAGGAGAAATCTCCGTGCATCTCCCAAGCTCTATGACCCTGGTCATAAGAAACCAAAGTTCCCGGTCAGGGAACCGAAATGTGGCCCAGAGTAAAGTGTTCCAGAAACAGACTAACTGTCTCAGATTAAACAGTAGAGGCTTTGGCAAACCTCTTCATAAGTAGAAAGGCAACCCATGGTGGATGGGTAGCCAAGTTTACTTATCTGGATGATGGGTGGGTAGGGTCCCACGTTGATGCCAGTCCATGTTTCAGGGCTTATTTCAGTCCCTGTTCAGGGGACATATGTTGTTTTCGACGGGTTATGTTATTTTCACCGGGCTGGCTTCACGGGCGGGTAACAGACGACCAGGGACTCATGGTTGAGCTGTAGGCAGTATCTCTTTATTCATGCAGGATGCAGCAGAATCTAAAACAAGCTAAGCTAAACACAAGTTACAGTACAGTACAACTCACAATGCTATCTTTATATATACTTGCCAAGTAGGGTGGAAACAGGATGTGACATAGAGTGGTTGGAGAGAAAAGTGACTGGCGAAAATCAGAGTGTGACAAAGAGGGGATCAGGGTGTGACAAGGAGGGGGGTGGAGCAAAAACATATCATGAAACAGTGGGATTTGAACCAATGCCCTGGAGGGAGGTGCTTGTTACAGCGGTTATGTAAATAGAATAGTGTTAAGCAGGGGGGATTTAAACCAAATGAAACAGAAGGGGTCTCATGCATACCAACACAAAGAGAGTCACCAGGGCATGCTGAGCTCTGGTTTGTTTTGTTCGTGATTTCACCTAGGTTTCTGGAGCCTCAGCTTTGTAAGTCTCTCTGGCACAAGCCATACTCTGTCTCCTCATAGCCATGCCAGTATCCCTCAGAGTTTATAATAAACACATACATATATGTACATATATACATATATACATATATATCAGTCATTTTTATAATTGTTGACCTTTTTATTTGATCTTAATGCAGAATTACCACATTTATAACAGCCTCCTTATTCATAAATAATTGGTCACATAGTTGGAGCAGGATTCACTACAATTATAAATTATAAACCTTCCAGGAGCATTTCCAATAGCCTATCAGTATCCTTATTGTAATTATCATAGCACAGAACTTGCCTCCATTTTCTAGTGTAAGCTTCAATATGTATGTGTTTCTTTTCATACTTGGGGATTCTTCATTTGCCTGGAGCCTGAAGTGTCAGGGAATTTTTCAAGCAGCGCTCTGTTTCTCAGCAGACATTTTCTATATTTTTGCTGTAATCAGGTCTTCCTGTGGTTTTTGTTTTTATATTTTATTTTTTTTCAAATCCTCCTAGATCATCCCCATATATTTGCATATTTATTTAAACATTTAGTCCGATATCACATGAGGGGTCATTTCTTCTGCGTGATAGATATTCTCTTATAATTGCAGGGAACTTCTGACACACAATACATTTCCTTTTGCAGATACTACGCACTACTACAATTACTATTGCACTGTTTTTGACAGTGACATCCAGTGCACAATGGATTAGTATTGTATGGCTCTAAAGAATGTTCCCTATTTAACCTACAATGTTTTTAACCTAACAAATATTTATTCTGTTCTTTATTGGGGGAGGAATGATTTACAGTCAACAGTTCCATGTAATAGTGGCTATGGGGTGATTTTTCCTACTTTCCCTGTATTTCTGTACATCATTTGTAACTTTCTTATTGAGGAGAAGGAAACAGTCATAAATTGAGAGAGCAGGGAACAAGCAGAAAGAGAGACAGAGAGCCAGCTGCAGTTCTGATTTGCCACTAGCCAGCTTTTCCCTAGCTGGGTAAGTGGTGAAAAGGGGCAAAAATGGGGTCCAGGGCTTCCACAGAGTTCTCTGGCATTCTTACTTAGCCAGAATCAGGACTAGCTGGCTTGCCCTGACCAGCTAGGTTCTCTGTACATAAGTTTCAGGTGAGGTTGGCTACCTAGACACCCATGCTCTGAGACTACTACAGGTGAGTTCTGAGCACACACAGACACACACATACACACACACACACAAACACACACACACACACACACACACACACACAAATTACTGTCAGGTCTGGTAGTACAGCATATGGTGAAGACTGGAGCTTTCTGGGGTCTTTGGGCATGAGATCTGCTGCCTTACAATCACTACAAGCCAGGTTTGAACCTGTCATCAATGAACACAGTGTAGGAGGTTTTTGAATTCTGGTCTCTTTCCAACTCATCTATTTCTCTTCTCCCCTTCTCTGTCCCTAACTCTCACATGCTCTCAAACACTCTGTCTTCACTCATTAATATCTTACTTATATACTTATTTTATTGACTTGCCCAGATATACAAAGAGAGTTACCAGAGCACTGCTGAGCTCTGGCTTGTTGTGTTGGCAATTTCACCTAGGCTACTGGAGCCTCAGTTTGTAAGTCTTTCTGACACAAGCCATATTCTGTCTCCTCATATCCATGGCTGTATCTCTCAGGCTTTAGAATAAAGATATACTTCCATATACATATATATACATATATAAATTTACATATATAAATATACATATCTATGTCATTTTTGGAATTTTCAACCTATGTAATTGAACTTAATCATAATTAACACATTTATAACAGCTTCCTTTTTCATTAATAATTGGCCACATAGCTATAGCAGGATTCAATACAGTTATAAATAATAGAAACTTCCAGTAGCATTTCTAATAGCATTTCTATCCGCATCCTTATTGTAATTATCATAGTACAGAACTTACCTCCTTTCCTAGTGTAAGCTTCAGTACATATGAGTTTCTTTTCATTCTCCTGAAATCTTAATTTCCCTGGACTCTGAAGTGTCTCGGAATTTTTGAAGCAGCCCTCTATTTCTCAGCAGATGGTTTACATTTTCTGCTGTAATCAGGTCTTCTTGTGCTTTTTGTTTTTATTTTTCATTTTTCTCAAATCCTTCTAGATCATCCCCATTTATTTGAATATTTATTTATTTATTTACTCCGATATTACATGAGTGGTCATTTCTTCTGCTTGATAGATTTTTGTCTTATAATTGAAGAGAAGTTTACACTCACAATACATTTTGTGTCCTCAATACTACAAACATATGGTGAAGGCTGCGGTGGTCGGGGATCTGTGGATATGAGAATGCTGCCTTACAATCTCTACAATCCAGGTTTGAACCTGTCATGAATGAACACAGTCTAGGGCGTTTTTGACTTCTGGTGTCTTTCCAACTCTTCTATTTATCTTCTTGCCTTCTGTCTCTGACTCTCAACAGCTCTCACTCACTCTTTCTGCACTCATTAAGTGTACATAAGTGTACATAAGTGTGTTTCAGTTATGATTACCGCTGTTGTTTCTTTATTCCTGACAGATTCTTAGGAATTGGGTTGTGCTATGACAAAAAAGTTTCCACTGAACAAGTGGTTTTTCAAATATGAATGGCACATTGGATATTCTGGACACTGTTGTGCATTCTCCCAGGTGGTCCTCAGTTGGGTTCTTTTCTTTGCTATTTCCATGCTGTGTGTAATTTTCTGTGTAGACTCAAAGAGGAGTGGCATGGGGGAGCTCAGCTGCATTCTGCTGTGTGTCCACAAGGTGGCAGCAAAGCCCATAGTTGAGTGTAGTGATTATGTGGAATGAGGAGAACTCTGGGATTTGTGACCCATGCACAGCAAGGTTGAAATTGACATAGATTGCCCTAGACATCTGTTCTTTCCTGTGGGGTGGGGGGATCCCCCATTTGGCTTTGCAAGTGGAAGGGGTTTCTCTCTTTGTCTGGGATGACTCCACTGTGAGCTTTTGAATCCCTGTACTCAGATGCATTCTGCTGGGTGTCCACAAGAGGGCAGCTCCAGTGTGGGACTAAGGCACTGGGGTACGAGAGTGGAGACAGTGTTTCTGGGAGTGCCTCAAGAGCATGGCCAGCCTAGCTCAAGCAGGCAGTGTCCTAAGGACGAGTCCAGACAGGAGCTGTTGGGTCATGTTGGCAAAACAGGGTCTTCAGAGGACAGCAGACAGTCCCTGGGGGCGGTTCTAAGAGACTGTGCCCTCTGAGACAGAGGGGAGTGCCCAGTGCGTATTCATAGATACAGCTGGGCAATTAGAGAAGAGGAACATCACTCTGAGGGGTGTAAACCAAGAGCTGGACAATGAGAACAGAGGAGAGGTTGCGAGGGCGGGACTCAGAGAGCAGCCTTCTGAAGGAAGCCTGTCAATGGGAGCTCAGAGCTGGCCTTAAAAGGCTGGACGTGCTTCCAGGAAGTGCGAAGCAGGGTTCAGCCTAGGGCCCTGCCTTGCAGAAGCTGTCCAGTGCGCATGTGTATAACTCCGTTTGTGCCTGTGCCTCTATGGATGTGTGCATGTGTGACTGTATGAGTGTGTGTTTCTGTGTGTGTGTGTGTGTGTGTGAGGGAGGGAGGGAGAGACAGAGAGAAAAACAGAATCTCTGTGGCACAGGTGATTTTGTGCAAAACACTTGGCATATTCTGATTTACCTCTCAATATTGACACCTTTGTAGCTCTCCTTGGCACTTCGAAACTTTTTTTATTTGCAGATGTAAAGACACTGAAGAGGGAGAGGGTTTGCCCTGAGGCTTTCACAAGGAACTAGCAGGTGCCCTATGTGTGTTGCCAGACTAGAAACTTGTGGTGCCTGTCCATGTGGAGAGTCTCCTGGATGAATTCTTTCTCGAGCCTTTTTTGCTGGGTCCCGTTGGAGCTGCATATAGCTAATGATTTGGAGATTTTACTCCTTTGGACAATTCTTTTCCTGATGCACAGTTTATCTCCAGGTTTTAGCAATCAATTGCCTGAATGTCATATGGCATCCATTGTAGAAAATGACTACATAAGTGTCTTGCTGTAACTCTCTGTCTCTCTCTCTGTCTCTCTCTCTATATATACATATATATACATATATATATGTATATATGTATATATATATATATATATATATATATATATATATATATATATATATATAACATGTAGAGGTCTGAAAATATATTTTAGCTAGAGACCTGCACAGCTCTGGATTCGGGTAGTAATGTGGATACACCTAGCCCTTCTGAGCCACAGTCATGAGAGACATCTCACAGAGCCATTCGTTTACCTCTTGTCACTCTACAAATCTCTCTTAGCACAAACTACAGCTGCCAAATCATCTACTTCCCTCTTGCAGGGACCAAGCAGGAAGAGAGACAGAGAGACAGCTGCAGTTCTAATTTGACACTAGCCCAGCTTTTCCCTAGCTGCGTATGTGGTGACCAGTGGCTCAAAACGGGGTGCTGGGCTTCCACATAGTTCCCTGGCATCTCCAACAGCTGTGCCTCCAACCCATGCGCCCTTCGTTTCCATGTAACTATGGATCTGCTCAGGCACTTCTCACCTTCATATGCCAGATACTTAACACCTCTCCCCTCCACCCATTAAACTTTGATCTTTTACTTGAGTGTTCTTTTCCTGATAGTTTCTCTCCAGGTTTTAGCAATCAATTGTCTGAATGTCACATCGCATCCATTGTAGAAAATGACTACATCAGTGTCTTGCTCTTTATCTCTATCTCTCTCTCTCTTTCTATATATATGTGTGTGTGTGTGTAACATGTAGAGGTCTGAAAATATATTGTAGCTAGACTCCTTCACAGCTCTGGATTCGGGTAGTATGCGGATACACCTGGCCCTTCTGAGCCACAGTCATGAGAAACATCTCACAGAGTCATTCTTATACCTCTTATCACTGTACAAATCTCTCTCAGCACAAACTACAGGTGCCAAATCATCGACTTCCCTCTTGCTCTTTTTCTCCACCGAGTCCTATCCCAAAACTGTAAATCAAAGAAGAAATAGACATAGTGCAGTTCCCTGCACACAGGACAGGCTGAGGCTGGACAAGGGTGATGAAATACGCCACCCTGCATTTGGCTGGAGAATCACTAAAACTACTTCCAATTTGGAGAGGCAAGGGCAGTTTTGCAGAGTGGGCTGCAGGCCAAGTGTTGCTTCTCAGAGTGGGCTAAGACCTAGATGTTCTAAGTGTAACCTTTCCTCACAAGCATGAAATAATAATGCCATTTGTAACAAGTATGCATGGGCATGGAGGGTTTGTCTTCAGTGCTCTGGCACTGATTAACACAGGGGCAGAATCTGTCCTTTTCAGTCACTGTCATTCTGTCTCTCAGACTGTCTCTGTGTGCCTTCTTCCCTGGACCCTTCCTGGAAGTCAGTGCATGCATGGTGAACTCGGTCTTCACGTTGTTAAAATTTTCCTTTCTTTGCCCTTTGGATTACTTAGTCTTGTTCATATGGCATAGTAAAGAGGGGAACTGAGGAGACACCATTGCTGCTGCAGGTAACAGGCATATGTCCATCTCCAGCTGCAGCTGTCCAGGCGCTCTGTGCTTGACTCCCATTCTCAAGGGCCCTGTGGCTGACACTTAGCCTAAATGCAGCCCTCCTCAATTTTCTGCACCGCATCTTTTTCCTTATTCAATGAGAGCCTAGGTTAAGAGAAGTGAAACTCTACCACCCTGGCACACACATTGTGCTTTCCCTCTATTGGGCCGAATGTAAAGTATCTGTGGCACTGATGGCCACACCAGTGTCCAGATTTCCACGCAAAAGGGAAGCTTCCAGGGTTCAGAAAGAGGGTGTTTTGATCGCTGTGAAATGTCTTTTCCAAGTGCCTCCAGGGGTTTCATATCCTTTTGAAACCTGAAGTTCTTTCTTTTATCTAGGGAATATTCTCAGCTCTGGCCCGAAGGCCCTCCCAACTAGGAGAACAGCTATCCCGGGGTCAGGAAGTCTACCAGCCTGCTAGCTCCTGGAGGGACTCCTGAGTATGTCCTTAGGCCCCAAGTGGTAACAGGTGTTTCCAATAGTCTTTATTAGCAGCAGCTAGGCCCTCAGGTGATTGGCGGGGACATGATATCCACTGGAAGCTCCTAATTCCGCCAATTGAGGCATCCATCTTCCTTTTGTCTCTCCATAGCAAGGGCCCTGGGAGTTCGTGCTTCCTGCAAGCAGAGCGACTTTGTATGGGACACTCATGCATGCCTACTTCTGGGAATTTCTCTGAGTGTGATGTGTGGACACGAGGACACCATGATAAGGGATTGTGAGACCACAGGAGCAATTGCTTTAGCCGGACCCAAAGGGTAGGTGTGAGGGGCCGTTTACATCCACTATTGTTTGGCCAAACACTGTTCCAGTCTATGTTGAAACACAGGTCTTTCAGGGCTTGTAATCTGCTGCCCTGAGCAGTGGATTGAGAGCCTGGAGGCTGAGTAGGCAGCCAAACGTGACTGGACAGGCTCATGCCCCTGAATTATGAGGGGTTCCCCAGCTCCCCCCATTGGCAGTGTTTGGATGATAGATAGTGAGACATGGGATTTAATAGGGAACTCAGGAGAGGGAGACATGAGAGTACCTTTGCATATGCATTCTTGCTTAGCCAGAATCTGGGGTAGGTGGCTTGCCCTGACCAGCTAGGTTCTCTGTACATAAGTTTCAGGTGAGGGTGGCTACCTTGCCAACCGTGCTCTGAGACTACTACAGGTGAACTCTAAGCACACACAGACACACACAGTCAGACAGACAGACAGACACATACACACACATTACTATCAGGTTTGGTAGTACGGCATATGGTGAAGGCTGGGGCTGTCTGGGGTCTGTGGGCATGAGAGCTGCTGCCTTACAATCTCTACAAGCCAGGTTTGATCCTGTCATCAATGAACACAGTTTAGGAGGGTTTTGAATCCTGAGACACTGAAGAGGGAGAGGTTTCTGCCCTGAGGCTTGCACTGGGAACTAGCAGCTGCCCTGTGTGTGTTGCCAGACTAGAAAACTTGTGGTGCCTGTGCATGTGGAGAGTCTCCTGGATGACTTCCTTCTCGAGCCTTTTTGGATCTGTCCCGTTGGAGCTGCATATAGCTAATGATTTGGTGATTTTACTCCTTTGGACAATTCTTTTCCCAATGCACAGTTTCTCTCCAGGTTTTAGCAATAAATTGTCTGTATATCATATTGAATCTATTGTAGAAAAAGACTACAATGACTATATCAGTGTCCCTCTGTCTCTCTATCTTTCTCTCTCTATATATATGTCACTTGTAGAGGTCTGAAAATATATTTCAGCTAGAGACCTGTATAACTTTGGATTCCAGTAGCAATGCGTATACACCTGGCCATTCTGAGCTGCAGTCTTGAGAGACATCTCACAGAGCCATATCATTTATCACTCTATAAATCTCTCTCAGCACTAACTACTGCTGCCAAATCATGTACTTCCCTCTTGCTCATTTTGTCCACCGAGTCCAATCCCAAAACTGGAAATCAAAGAAGTAATAGAAACAGTGCAGGTCCCTGCACACAGGACAGGCTGAGGCTGGACCATTCTGTCTCTGTCATTCTGTCTCTCTGACTGTCTCTACGTGCCTTCTTCCCTGGGCCCTTAATGGAAGTCAGTGCATGCATCGTGAACTCAGTCATCCTGGTGTTGAAATTTTCCTTTCTTTGCTCTTTGGATTATTTAGTCTCCTGCATGTGGTGTAGTACAGAGGGGAACTGCAGAGACAGCGTTGCTGCTGTAGGTTCCAGGCATATGTCCATCTGCAGCTGCAGCTGTCCAGGCCCTCTGCGCTTGACTCCCATTCTCCAGGGCCCTGAGGCTAACACTCAGCCTAAATGCAGCACTCCTCACCTTCCTGCATGGCGTCCTTGTCCTTATACCATAAGAGCCCAGGTGAAGAGAAGTGAAACTCTATCCCCCTGGCACACACTTTGTGCTTTCCCTCTATTAAGCCGAATGTAAAGGATCTGTGGTACTGATGGCCACACCAATGTCCAGATTTTCCAAGCAAAACGGAAGCTTCCAGGGTTCTGAATAGGGGGTTTTGATGGCTGTGAAATGTCTTTTCAAAGTGCCTCATGGGGTTTCAAATCCTTTTGAAACCTGAAATTCTTTCTTGTATCTAGGGAATATTCTCACCTCTGGCCAGAAGTGCCGCCCATCTAGGAGCAAATCTATCCCGGGGTCAGGAGGTCTGCCAGCCTGCTAGTTCCTGGAGGGATTCCTGAGTATGTCCTCAGGGCCCAAGTGGTAACAGGTGTTTCCAATTGCCTTTATTAGCAGCAGCCAGGACCTCAGATGAGTTGTGGGGCTGTGATATACATTGGGAGCTATGAATTCCGCCAATGGAGGCAACCATCTTACTTTTGTCTGTCCATAGGAAGGGCCCGGGGAGTTTGTGCTTCTTGCAAGCAGAGAGACTTTGTATGGGACACTCATGCATGCCTACTTCTGGGAATCTCTCTGAGTGTTTAGTGTGGACACAAGGACACCATTATCAGGGATGTGAGGCCACAGCAGCAATTGCCTTAGACGGACCCAAAGGGTAGGTGTAAGGGACCGGGTTCATCCACTATTGTTTGATCGAACACAGTTCCCATATATGTTGAAACACAGCTCTTTATTTGTACTTTCTGTGCATGGAATCTGCTGCCCTGAGAAGTGGACTGAGAGCCTGGAGGCTAAGTAGGCAGCCAAGCGTGACTGGACAGGCTCATGCCCCTGAATTCTGAAGGGATCCCCAGCTTCCCCCGTTGCCAGTTTTTGGATGATAGATAGTGAGGCATGGGATTGAATAGGGAAATCAGGAGATTTAGACATGAGAGTCCCTTTGCATATGCATTATTGCTTAGCCAGAATCTGGGCTAGCTGGCTTGCCCTGACCAGCTAGGTTCTCTGTACATAAGTTGCAGGTGAGGCTGGCTACCTTGCCACCCATGCTCTGAGACTACTACAGGTGAGCTCTAAGCACACACAGACACACACTGTCAGACAGACAGACAGACACACACACACACACACACACATTACTGTTAGCTCTGGTAGTACAGCATATGGTGAAGGCTGGGGCTGCCTGGGGTCTGTGGGCATGAGAGCTGCTGCCTTACAGTCTCTACAAGCCAGGGTTGATCCTGACATCTATGAACACAGTGTAGGAGGTTTTGGAATTCCGAGACACTGAAGAGGGAGAGGTTTTTGCCCTGAGGCTTGCACCGGGAACTAGCAGTTTCCCTGTGTGTGTTGCCAGACTAGGAAACTTGTGGTTCCTGTCCATGTGGAGAGTCTCCTGGATGAGTTCCTTCTCGAGCCTTTTTCAATCCCGTTGGAACTGCCTATAGCTAATGATTTGAAGATTTTACTCATTTGGACAATTCTTTTCCTGATGCACAGTTTCTCTCGAGGATTTAGCAATCAATTGTCTGAATGTCATATGGAATCCATTATAGAAAATAACTATCAGTGTCTCTCTCTCTATCTCTCTCTCTCTATAATATATATGTAACTTGTAGAGGTCTGAAAATATTTTTTTTTATCTACAGATCTGCACAGATCTGTATTAGGGTAATAAAGTGGATACACCTGGCCCTTCTGAGCCACAGTCATGAGAGACATCTCATAGAGCCATATCATTTATCACTCTACAAATCTCTCTCAGCACAAACTACCACTGCCAAATCATCTATTTCCCTCTTGCTCATTTTGTCCACTGAGTCCTACCCAAAACTGTAAATCAAAGAAGAAATAGACATAGTGCAGTTCCCTGCACACAGGACAGGCTGAGTCTGGACCAGGGAGATGCAATACGCCAGCCTGCATCTTGGCAGGAGCATCACTAAGACTACATACTCTTTGGAGAGGCAGGGGCAGTATTGGAGAGTGGGCTGCCAGCCACGTGTTGCATCTCAGAGTGGTTAAGACCTAGATCTTCTAAGTGTAACCTTTCCTCTCAAACATAAAATAACAATGCCACTTTTAAGAAGTATGCATGCGCATGGAGCGTTTGTCTTCAGTGCTCTGGCATTTATCAACACAGGGCCATAATTTCAGTCCTTTTCTGATTCTGACACTCTGTCTCTCTAACTGTCTCTACATGCCTTCTTCTCTGGGCCCTTACTGGAAGTCAGTGCATGCATCGTGAACTCACTCATCCTAGTGTTGAAATTTTCTGTTGTTGAGGTGGTCTGGTGTCGGGCTGCACCGCGGAGAAGAGAGCGGACGTCCAGAGCAAAGGGGTACACAGATCTTTATTATAGGATGGGGGGGAGGTTTGGTTCAGACCACGTGGAGCCAGCCAGCAATGGCCGACCACGGGGGGAGAGCAGGGAGCGAGACCTCAGAGAGGGAGAGCCGAGAGCCCAGAGAGAGCGAGGGGAGGGGTGAGGGGGCTTTTTATTGGGCGACAACCAGGGGTGACGTGTAGGGCCAGGATTGGTTGAAAGGGGGCACTCTAGGATTTAGCGAGGCATAGGAAAACCTGGGGGCGGAGCCAGGATTGGTTGAAAGGGGGCACTCTAGGATTTAGCGAGGCATAGGAAAACCTGGGGGCGGAGCCAGGATTGGTTGAAAGGGGGCACTCTAGGATTTAGCGGGGCATAGAAAAACCTGGGGGCGGAGACTGCATCAGAATAAGTCCTCAGCAACATCTCCTCCTATCCCTTTATATCTAAATGGACACAGTAAAGAAAAATGGAGCATGCTTAAATGTTTTAGAGGAATGCCATGCTCAGGTGGGAAGATGTAGGACTTTCTGTGGAGGAGGGAAGGCTTAAATGGCTGCCAACCTTGTGAGATTTAAATGTCCTCCTGTGCTCAACCCCTCTTCAGAGAGAGAGACTTACCTGGAGAGACTCATCTCATAGGTTTAAGCGCAGCCTGCTCAACCATCTCTTCACAGTATCTCTACATCTTTTCTATCTTTCTATCTAGTAATTGCATAAGATGTACAAAGTCTATAAAAGACTATCATGGGGCAGAAACCTTTTGGACATAAGCCTAAGTGACATAACAAAATAGGAAGGGACACGAAGGGGAGAAGTAAAAGTCAGTGGGGTGTGAAGGGAAGGATTGGTGTGTAAAGGAACATTCCCTGCTTGAGTGGGGAAAAGGGCAAGGGTACATAATGAGGGGGCGGCAGGAGGCATGACCCACCAAACAGAGGGGCTATTTGGCATTGTATAGTCCTCAAGGCAACAGTCTGTAAAGTCTATGAATTACTCAGGATTAGTCTATGAAAAACCAGCAGCGTTAAGGGAAATAAGCTGCTTTAAAATTGTGTAAAATGTATATAGGGTATGTCAGAAAGTCCGATACAAGTCTCAGTCCGAAGTAGATGGCTAGGGGAGGAATTGGCAGGGGATGCAACGCTGCATGAGGGAGGTCAGCCGTTGGAATGTTGCTCTTTTGTAGATAGCTAGCTGGAACTGCCAGCACGTAACAAGCAGGTCAGAAGCAGGAACGGTAACCAGGCATGAAGAAAGTTCTGTCCTTGGAATTCGTGTATCAGGTTCTTCAGATCACGTTGAGTGACATCTAGGGTTTCGGGGGGTGTGCCACGGTAGTCGTGCCATCTAGTGAGTGACGTCAGGGTGTGCAGGGGTTCAGATGGTTTTTCCGGGATTCCTGTGAAAGAAACACAAACAATCTGCTTCTCGTGGTTAATTTGAACTGGTAACAAGTTATAGGTTTGTTATAGTTGGTACCTCGATGATTATAATTGGTTTAGAATCTCTTTATGATTTATTAAAAGGTCATCTAATGTGACCTCCTGTAGCAGCCTCTACCGCAGGATCTTGAGACCAATTTTAGCTAAAATATGTATTTTAAACAGACTCAAATTGCTTAGAGAGTTAACGCATATTCGTGACAATGATTTTAACGTTTACAGTGCCAGATTGATGCCAGATCTGTTGTGGATTAATTTCCACAAGATAGTTTACAGGGCACCTTTGGGGGCCCTTCAAAGGTGTCCTGTATATAAAATTTATATAGTTTAGTTTTGGGAATGAATAGTCACGTTGAACATTTAGACTTTTACCTAAATAGTAAGTTACCTTAACAATTAATATTTACCTTGTCTGGTAAAAGTGTAGCTGTAGGGTTACACTTCTGACCGTTAAGTTAGTGTTACCAAACTTGAGACATACCCATAAACATTTAGTTATAACAAACTGGAGGAAAAAGAACTTTTGTTATAAAAACACATTATTTAAAAACAATTTTAAATCTGTCATTAGTCACACAGTTTAAGACTAAACACTTACATATATACCAATACTATATATAAAATTCAAAAGAGGGAGAAAGAAAAAAAATTTTTTGGAATGTTTCTGGACGTCTCCAGAAACTTTGGCTGCGTCCAGCATTTTTATATAAGGCCAATAACCTTTTAGAGTACTCCAAGCAGATGGGTCATGCAAAAAAAAAGAAAAAAAATTTTGTCATTTAACACACTCATTCACAAAAACAACTGGCCAGTTATAACATAAGACATACAGGGAAAGGGTAGGAGAGAGGTCTCTGTGAGCCAGATTTGCAGGTTCTGCCATGTCGTATTACGGGTCCTGGGATGTATCCTGCATCTGGTCCTCTTGTAGTATTTCTTGTTCTTCAGGAATAACAGCGCCATCCTGCGGGTATTGTCGGACATGGCGGGCAGGAACCCAGACAGGTTTAGAGAAATTTTGAGGGAAAATGCATGCGAAACCCCTTCCCATGGTCAATAATGGGTCAGGCCCTTTCCAAACTTTATCGAGTGGGTCTCTCCATTTCACCTAAATAGATGGGAGGGTAGATGGTGTTTGCCAGTGAAGAATAATAGGGGGTAAGGCTGAGTTATTGTAAATATTAAAGAGATTTAACGTAGTTAAGGCTTTTGCTAGCTGGATATTGGGGGGATATGTTCCTCCTTTATCTTTATTTAGTTGAGCCTTCAGTGTTTGATGGGCCCTTTCGACAATGCCTTGTCCCTGTGGATTGTAGGGAATGCCCGTGGTATGAGTAATATTCCAGAGGGAACAAAAATCTTTAAATTGTTTGCTTGAAAACATAGGTGCATTGTCTGTTTTCAAAAGTAATGGGACCCCCATAACGGCAAAACAAGAGAGCATATGGCTTACAAGCTTTTTAGCACTTTCTCCTGTCTGAGCTGTAGCCCACATAAATTTAGAAAAGGTATCAATTGAGACAAACACATATTTTTGTTTGCCAAAGTTTGGTATGTGGGTGACATCAATTTGCCAAATAGCATTAGCTTTTAAACCTCGGGGGTTAACCCCAAGGGTCTGGATAGCAGGTGTCTTTATGAGATTTGCACAAGAAGAGCATGTAGCAAGGATATGTTTTAACTGTGGTACAGGAACATCAGGGAATCGAGCTTGAAGGCCTTTAAGATTAACATGGGTTAGAGAGTGAAAATTAGCAGGATCAGAGACAGAGACTGGGAAAGTTCCTGTGGAGGCAAGGCGGTCAACTGCGGCATTCCCTTCGGACAGGGAACCAGGAAGAGGGCTGTGGGAACGAAGGTGTTGAATATACAGTGGTTGGGTTCGAGAACAGAGCATAGAGGCGATTTGAATCAAGAGAGGGGAAAGTGGGTTGTCATCAATTTTCACATACGAACGAGCAAGCCATGGAAGTAAGTTAACAGTATACACACTGTCAGAAAAAAGGTTGAAGGATTCTGGTACAGCTTTTAGTGCAAGAAAAACAGCATAAAGTTCTTTGTACTGAGGGGAATTATCAGGAAGCTCAGTAAAGAGAGGTTTAGGATATTGTTTGTCTGGGTAATATATAAGGGCAGCAGCTCCCCTTTTTCCGCCATCAGTAAAGATTGTAGGAGCAGAGGGAATGGGATCCCGAGAGAAAAGTTTAGGTGCTAGTAGAGGCAGAAGAGGTAAAGAAGCTATCAATTTATTAGAAGGAAAATGGTTATCTATTTGTCCTGGAAACCCCACGAAGCTTATGGCAAAGCGGGAATGATGGCGTATAAGCCACTCTGTATCTGTGAGAGAAAAGGGCAGAATGATTAAATCCGGTTCTTTCCCTAAGACCTGCACAGACCTATTTCTCCCTTGGCGAACCATGAATGCTAACGCATCTATCTCAGTGAGGAGTCTTGGAGCTCCTCCTACTGGCGTGTGAAGCCATTCGAGAACCCCATGGTCTTGCCACAGTGCCCCTACTACTGTGGGGGTGGAGTTGAAGATTAGAAGGTTTACTGGAGAGGAGGGGGAGAATCGAACAAGGTGCATGTCCTGGAGGGCCTGGTTAACCCTTTCCAGTGCCAAGGAGGCCTCGGGAGTTAACTTACGTTTTGAAGAGGGCTGTTTGTTTCCTTTCAACAGGTCAAACAGTGGTTGGAGGCAGCTTGTGGGCAGATAGAGATACTGCCTAAGCCAATTTAAATTTCCTAGAAAACTTTGTAAAGAAGCAAGAGTAAGGTTAGAAGGGAAGGTAACATTAGGTTTTAAGGGACGAATTTGCGTTAGAGAAATCTCTGAACCTAGGAAGGATATTGGAGGGATTAGCTGTATCTTCTCAGGGGCTACATTAAGGCCGCTTTTCTTTAATGCAGGAATGAGAAAATCACGTAAGGCATAGAGATCTGTATCTGATTTTCCCCATATTAAAATATCATCTGTATAATGAAAAATATTAAGGCCCTTATGAATATATGGGACAAGGGCAGATTTAACAGCCTCCTGACAAATTGTAGGACTAGTGGCCATACCCTGGGGCAGCACCACCCATTCAAATCTGTCAGCGGGGATGGCATTATTAATAGACGGAACAGAGAAGGCAAAACGTTTACAATCTCGCGGATGCAAGGGGATAGAGAAAAAACAATCTTGTATATCAATAGCTATGATTGGAATTCCTGTGGGAATTGCAGAATCAAGAGGCAAACCCCTTTGGGGGGAGCCCCAGACCTGCATGGTTTTATTTACTGCACGGAGATCTTGAAGGAGGCGCCATTTTCCCGAGCGCTTTTTAATCACAAAGACAGGAGTATTCCATGGGCTTCGAGAATGACGAATGTGTCCCAAGGACAACTGCTCTCGGACGAGCTCTTTTAAAATTTTTAGCTTATCCCTAGGTAAAGGCCACTGTTCCACCCAGACAGGCTCATTAGAAAGCCAGCTTAAGCGGGGTGTTTGGCTACGAACAGTGGCATTTAGTATTGGGGGTGCTGAATAGACCTGGTATCGCGGGAATGAGTTTTACGCTCTGCAGAGGCGTCTGTGGATATCCTAACATTAAGACACTCCAGAAGATCCCTGCCCAGTAAGTTGGTGCTAATATTAGCTACCAAAGGGCGGAAGTGTCCAGTAGAACCTTCTGGGTCTTCCCACATAAGCGAGTCTCGTGTGCAAAATGCTCTTGTCATCCCTCCTATTCCATGTAAACTGGGTCCAGGGATGAGTTCCCAATCTTGGGGAACCTCTTCTTGCCTTAAAATCGTCTTTGCTGCCCCCGTGTCAATCAAAAATTTAAAAGGAATATTGCCAATCTTTACTGTCATAGAAGGGTGACCTTGTTCTAAAACAGGAGTGGTCCACAAAATCTCAGGCCCCGAATTTGTACCATTCAGGGGCGAACCATCTTTATGAAATTGGGACCAACAATCTCTCTTCCAATGAAACCCCTTACGACATCTTGGACAAACAGTACGTGGTCTCTGGCTCCCTGACTGAAAGCGGGGTTGCTCTGGCTAGAGGCGTGGTTTCCCTGACTGGAGGCGTGGTCGCAACTTATCAGGACATTGGTTACGCCAATGTCCTTGGCGACCGCACTGAAAGCAGGCCCCGTTTTGCTTACGTGGGGCAACTGCATAGACCTGCGTCGTAGCGGGTGTCCCATAATTGCCTGATGTAAGCTCCTGTGTCGCTAGAATCCAATTATCTGGGTGTAGGTGTTTAAGATTAAGGCATACCTGACGGAATTGTGGTGTCATGCCTTCCCAGACAATAGAGCGCAGGAGTAGTGTGCGGACGTCAGGATTATAAACCTTTCTCTCTAAGCTTCTCTTCACCCTTGAGATGAAGCTCGCCAATGACTCATCAGAGCCTTGGTGAAAAGAGTTAATGGGAGCTGATGGATCTACATCAGGTGTGGTCACCCTTTCCCATGCTTGTGTTGCACAGATGCGTACCTGTTCAAAATAACCAGTTGGAAACCTGGCTTCTGCCTGCTGAGCTCCAGATTCATAAGCTCCTGCTCCAAACAAAGCATCAGAATTCCATTCTATCTGTTTGTTACTATTTTCCTGCGATTGCCTAGAGCACTCATCGCGGAAACATGCCTGCCACTGAAGATAGAGAGGGTCTGGGAGTGCAGCACGAGCCAGTTCTTTCCAGTCTTGTGGTGTATTTAAATGCTGGTAAAAGCTTCTCAAAACGGACTTGGTCCATGGAGAGTGCATACCGTCCTCCCTGACTGCTTGCCTGAGCGTTCCAAGTTCTTTCGAGGAATATGGCTGCCACGGCTGAGGGTTTTGTTTAGAAGGGGCCAAGTTTACCGGGAATGTGTGGATTTGGTCCGGTGGCGCGGGAGAGGGAGCTACAGAAGTGGAAAGTTCAGTAGAAACTGCTGTAGTGGCTGCAGGGGAGACTAAACGCATATCTACGGGGACGGAGCTCCCGGGGTGGACTGCACATGGTTTAAAATCCTTAAATGCTGAAAAAATATCCTTTAGCTCTCGTATCTCTGCCACTAGATCTCTTAATGGTGATGTATCAGCAGGGGGCGGGGTCAGGGACGAGGAAGCCTCAGGCGGAGCTGAAACCGCGGCAGCAGGGGCCGGGGGCGGGGTCAGGAAAATGGAAGCTGCAGGCGGAGCTGAAACTGGGACAGCAGGGGCAGGGGCGGGGTTCAGGAACGCAGAAGCTGCAGGCAGAGTTGAAACCGCGGAGGCAGGGGCCGTGGGCGAAGCTGAAACCGGGACGGAAGGGGCAGGGTTCAGGAACGCAGGTGGAGCTGAAACCGGGATGGAAGGGGCGGGGTTCAGGAACGCAGGCGCCTCAGGCGGAGCTGAAACGGAAGCTGAAACCGGGACGGAAGGGGCAGGGTTCAGGAACGCAGGCGTAGCTGAAACCGGGATGGAAGGGGCGGGGTTCAGGAATGCAGGCGCCTCAGGCGGAGCTGAAACGGAAGCTGAAACCGGGACGGAAGGGGCAGGGTTCAGGAACGCAGGCTGAGCTGAAACCTGAATGGCGGAAGGGGGTGGGGTCAGAGGAGGAGCGTCCGAACACGTGTGCGTGTCTGTGGGAACGGAATTCTTGGGTTTAGCCGCTGATCGCTTAGGATGTCTAAGTCTTAAGCACATGTGATTTAACTCTCGTACCTCAGCCTCAAGGTCACTTATCCTTATGGCATACCACGTTTTACATATCTTGAAAGTGGCGACCACAGTTAAAAAAATCCAAGGGGTAGCGAAAATTAAACCTTTTATGACAGCGGGAATCTGTCCCAGGTCAAGAAATAATGACTGGGACACCTCCTCATAAAACGAGAAATTTCCCATAGTGGAGGGAAACGCGGGGCCACAGAAGTGGGCGGATGCCACTTACCTGTGTCTGGGCGGTTTCGGAGACCTCAGGCCGGGCGTGGTGTGGGTACGGAACACGATGGGCGCCAGATGTTGTTGAGGTGGTCTGGTGTCGGGCTGCACCGCGGAGAAGAGAGCGGACGTCCAGAGCAAAGGGGTACACAGATCTTTATTATAGGATGGGGGGGAGGTTTGGTTCAGACCACGTGGAGCCAGCCAGCAATGGCCGACCACTGGGGGAGAGCAGGGAGCGAGACCTCAGAGAGGGAGAGCCGAGAGCCCAGAGAGAGCGAGGGGAGGGGTGAGGGGGCTTTTTATTGGGCGACAACCAGGGGTGATGTGTAGGGCCAGGATTGGTTGAAAGGGGGCACTCTAGGATTTAGCGAGGCATAGGAAAACCTGGGGGCGGAGCCAGGATTGGTTGAAAGGGGGCACTCTAGGATTTAGCGAGGCATAGGAAAACCTGGGGGCGGAGCCAGGATTGGTTGAAAGGGGGCACTCTAGGATTTAGCGGGGCATAGAAAAACCTGGGGGCGGAGACTGCATCAGAATAAGTCCTCAGCAACAATTTTCCTTTCTTTGCAATTTGGATTATTTAGTCTCCTGCACTTGGTGTAGTACAGAGGGGAACTGCTGAGACCGCGTTGCTGCTGCAGATTCCAGGCATATGTCCATCTGCAGCTGCAGATGTCCAGGCCCTCTCTTCTTGACTCCCATTCTCCAAGGCCCTGAGGCTGACACTCAGCCTAAATGCAGCCCTGTAACATTGCTGCACAGCGTCCTTGTCCTAATTCCATGGGAGACCAGGTGAAGAGAAGTCAAACTATCCCTCTGGCAGACACATTGTGGTTTCCCTCTATTAAACCGAATGTAAAGGATCTGTGGTACTGATGGCCACACCAGTGTCCAGATTTTCCACGCAAAACGGAAGCTTCCAGGGTTCTGAAAGAGGGTCTTTTGATGGCTGTGAAATGTCTTTTCCAAGTGCCTCATGGGGTTATCAAATCCTTTTGAAACCTGAAGTTCTTTCTTGTATCTAGGGAATATTCTCACCTCTGGACAGAAAGGCCGCCCAACAAGGAACACAGCTATCCCGGGGTCAGGAGGTCTGCCAGCCTGCTAGTTCCCGGAGGGATTCCTGAGTATGTCCTCGGGGCCCAAGTCGTAACAGGTGTTTCCAATTTCCTATATTAGCAGCATCTAGGCCCTCAGGTGAGGTTCCGGGCTGTGATCTCCACTGGAATCACCGAATTCAGCCAATGGAGGCATCCGTCTTTCTTTTGTCTGTCCATAGCAAGGGCACGGGGAGTTTGTGCTTCCTGCAAGCCGAGAGACTTTGTATGTGACACTCATGCATGCCTACTTATGGGAATCTCTCTGAGTGTGATTTGTGGACACCAGGATTCCATGATCAGGGATGTGAGGCCACAGGAGCAATTGCCTTAGCCGGACCCAAAGGGTAGGTGTAAGGGACCTGGTTCATCCAATATTGTGTGTTGCCAGACCAGAAAACTTGTGGTGCCTGTGCATGTGGACAGTCTCCTGGATGAGTTCCTTCTCGAGTCTTTTTCGATCGGTCCCTTTGGAGCTACATATAGCTAATGATTTGGAGATTTTACTCCTTTGGACAATTCCTTTCCTGATGCACAGTTTCTTTCCAGGTTTTAACAACTGTCTGAATGTCATATCGAATTCATTGTAGAAAATGACTATATCATTGTTTCTCTCTCTATCTCTCTATTTCTCTATATATGTAACTTGTAGAAGTCTGAAAATATTTTTAGCTAGAGACCTGCAGAGCTCTGTATTAGGGTAGTAAAGTGGATACACCTGGCCCTTCTGAGCCACAGTCATAAGAGACATCTTACAGAGCCATATCATTTATCACTCTGCAAATCTCTCTCAGCACAAACTACCGCTGCCAAATCATCTACATCCCTCTTGCTAATTTTGTCCACCGAGTCCTATTCCAAAACTGTAAATCAAAGAAGAAATAGACATAGTGCAGTTCCCTGCACACAGGACAGGCTGAGGCTGGACCAGGGATATGCAATACACCTGCCTGCATCTTGGCAGGAGGATCACTAAGACTACTTCCAATTTGGAGAGGTGAAGGCAGTTTTGGAGAGTGGGCTGCTGGCCAAGTGTTGCTTCTCAGAGTGGCTAAGACCTAGATTTTCTAAGTGTTACCTTTACTCAAAAACATAAAATAGCAATGCCACTTGTAAGAAGTTTGCATGGGCTTGGAGGGTTTGTCTTCAGTGCTCTGGCACTGATCAACAAAGGGCCAGAATTTCAGCCCTTTTCTGTCTCTGTCATTCTGTGTCTCTGACTGTCTCTATGTGTCTCCTTCCCTGGGCCCTTACTGGAAGTCAGTGCATGCATCGTGACCTCAGTCATCCTAGTGTTGAAATTATCATTTCTTTGTCCTTTGGATTATTTAGTCTCCTGCACATGGTGTAGTACAGAGGGGAACTGCAGAGACAGCGTTGCTGCTGTAGGTTCTAGGCATATGTCCATCTGCAGCTTCAGCTGTCCAGGCCTTCTGTGCTTGACTCCCATTCTCCAGGGCCCTGAGGCTGACACTCAGCCTAAATGCAGCCCTCCTCACCTTCCTGCACAGCGTCCTTGTACGTATTCCATGAGAGCCCAGGTGAAGAGAAGTGAAACTCTATCCCCCTGGCACACACTTTGTGCTTTCCCTCTATTAAGCCGAATGTAAAGGATCTGTGGTACTGATGGATACACCAGTTTCCAGATTTTCCATGCAAAACGGAAGCTTCCAGGGTTCAGAAAGAGGGTGTTTTGATCGCTGTGAAATGTCTTTTTCAAGTGCCTCATGGGGTTTTCAAAACCTTTTGAAACCTGAAGTTCTTTCTTGTGTCTAGGGAATATTCTCACCTCTGGCCAGAAGGGCGGCCCAACTCGGAGCACATCTATCCCGGGGTCAGGAGGTCTGCCAGCCTGCTAGCTCCTGGAGGGATTCCCGAGTATGTCCTCAGGGCCCAAGTGGTAACAGGTTTTTCCAATTGCCTTTATTAGCAGCAGCCAGGCCCTCCGGTTAGGGGCGGGGCTGTGATCTCCAATGGAAGGTCTGAATTCAGCCAATGGAGGCATCCATCTTTCTTTTGTCTGTCCATTGCAAGCGCAATGTGCTTCCTGCAAGCAGAGTGACTTTGTAGGGAACACTAATGCATGCCTACTTCTGGGAATCTCTCTGAGTGTGATGTGTGGACACTAGCTTCCCCTGGATGATAGATAGTGAGGCATGGGATTGTATTGGGAACTCAGGAGATTTAGACTTGAGAGTCCCTTTGCATATGCATTCTGGCCTAGCCAGAATCGGGGCTAGCTGGCTTGCCCTGACCAGCTAGGTTCTCTGTACATAAGTTGCAGGTGAGGCTGGCTACCTTGCCACCCATGCTCTGCGACTAGGAAACTTGTGGTGCATGTCCATGTGGAGAGTCTCTTGGATGAGTTCCTTTTCCAGCCTTTTTCGATTGGTCCTGATGGAGCTGCATATAGCTAATGATTTGGAGTATTTACTCCTTTGGACAATTCTTTCCCTGATGCACAGTTTTTCTAGAGGTTTTAGCAGTCAATTGTCTGAATGTCATATCGAATCCATTGTAGAAAATGAATGCAACAGTGAGATGAAGGAGGCTGAGGGGGCAGCCAAACCTTACTGGACAGGCTCATGCCCCTGAATTCTGAGGGGTGCCCCCGCTTACCCCATTGGCAGTTTTTGGATGATAGTGAGTCATGGGATTGAATCGGGAACTCAGGAGAGGGAGACATGAGAGTCCCTTTGCATATGCATTCTTGCTTAGCCAGAATCTGGGCTAGCTGGCTTGCCCTGTCCAGCTAGGTTCTCTATACATAAGTTGCTGGTGAGGCTGTCTACCTTGACAACAATGGTCTGAGACTACTATAGGTGAGCTCTGAGCACACACAGACACACGCAGACAGACAGACAGACACACACTCACACACATTAATTTCTGGTAGTACAGCATATGGTGAAGGATGGGGCTGTATGGGGTCTGTGGGCATGAGAGCTGATGCCTTACAACCTTAACAAGTCAGGTTTGAACCTGTCATCAATGAACACAGTGTAGGAGGTTTTTGACTTCTGGTCACTTTCCAACTCATCTATTTCTTTTCTCTCCTTCTCTGTCTCTGACTCTCACAGGCTCTCACTCACTCTGTCTGCACTCAGCAATATTTTACTTATATCCTTATTTTATTGACAGGCCCAGATATACAAAGAGAGTTGCCAGAGCACTGCTGAGATCTGGCTTGTTGTGTTGGTGATTTCACCTAGGCTACTGGAGCCTCCGCTTTGCAAGTCTCTCTGACACAAGCCACATTCTTTATCCTCATATCCATGCCAGTATCTCTCAGACTTTATAATAAACATATACATCCATATATATACATATATATATAGATATATATGTTATTTTTAGAATTGTCGACAATGTCATTGATCATTATCAGAATTAACACTCTTTCCCACTCTTCTATTTCTCTTCTTGCCTTCTCTGTCTCTGACTCTCACAGACTCTCACTCACTCTCTCAGCACTCATTAATATTTTACTTATACATTATTTTACTGAAAGGCCCAGATATACAAAGGGAATCACCAGGACACTGCTGATCTCTGGCTGTTTTTTTGGTGATTTCACCTAGGTTTCTGGAGCCTCAGCTTTGTAAGTCTCTCTGGCACAAGCCATACTCTGTCTCCTCATAGCCATGCCAGTATCCCTCAGAGTCTATAATAAAGATACACTTACATACATGTACATATATATACATATATATATATATATATATATATATATATATATCAGTCACTTTTCGAATTATTGACCTTTTTATCTGATCTTAATGCAGAATTACCACATTTATAACAGCCTCCTTATTCATAAATAATTGGTCACATTGTTGGAGCAGGGTAAAGTGAGTGCGTCTCTGTGGGAGGGTGTGTGTGTGTATGTGTGTGTGTGTGTAATTGTACATAAGTGTGTTTCAGTTATGGTTACCACTGTTGTTTCTTTATTCCTGAAGCAGATTCTTAGGAACTGGATTGTGCTATCTCAAAGGAAGTTTCCACTGCACACATGGTTTTTCAAATATGAATGGCACATTGGATATTCTGGACACTGTTGTGCATTCTCCCAGGTGGTCCTCAGATGGGTTCTTTCCTTTGCTATTCCCATGCTGTGTGTAATTTTCTGTGTAGACTCAAAGACGAGTGGCATGGGGGAGCTCAGCTGCATTCTGCTGTGTGTCCACAAGGTTGCAGCATAGCCCATAGTTGAGTGTAGTGATTCTGTGAAATGAGGAGAACTCTGGGATTTGTGGCCCATGGACAGTAAGGTCGAAATTGACGTAGAGTGTCCTAGACATCTGTTCTTTCCTGTGGGGTGGGGGGATCCCCCATTTGGCTTTGCAAGTGGAAGGGGTTTCTCTCTTTGTCTGGGATGACTCTACTGGGAGCTTGTGAATCCCTGTGCTCCGCTGCATTCTTCTGGGTGTCCACAAGAGGGCCGCACCAGTGCGGGACTAAGGCTCCATGGGGCAAGTGCCCTGAGGCACTGGGCTACGAGAGTGGACACAGTGTTTATGGGTGTGCCCCAAGAGCATGGCCAGAATAGCTCAAGCAGGCAGTGTCCTAAGGATGGGTCCAGACAGGAGCTGTTGGGTCGTGTTGGCAGAAACAGGGCCTTCAGAGGATGGCAGACAGTCCCTGGGGGCAGGTCTAAAAGACCATGCCCTCTGAGCCTGAGGGGAGGGCCCAGTGTGTATTCATAGAGACTGCTGGCCAATTAGAGAAGAACATCACAATAAGGGGCATGGACCAAGAGCTGGCCAATGAGAACAGAGGTGAATTTGTGAGGGCGGAACTCAGATAGCAGCCTTCTGAAGGAAGCCCGCCAATGGGAGCTCAGAGCTGGCCTTAAAAGTCTGGGCGTGCATCAAGGAAGTGCTAAGCAGGTTTCTGCCTAGGGCCCTGCCTTGCAGAAGATGTCCAGTGCGCATGTGTATAACTCCGTTTGTGCCTGTGCCTCTGTGGATGTGTGCATGTGTGACTGTGAGAGTGTGTGTTTATGTTTGTTTGTGTGTGTGTATGTGTGTGGTAGGGAGAGAAAGAGAACAACAGAATCACTGTGGCATAGGAGATTTTGTGCAAAACACTTGCACATTCTGATTTACAGCTCAATATTGACACCATTGTAGCTCTCCTTGGCCCTTGGACTCTATTTTTCTTTTCAGATGTAAAGACACTGAAGAGGGAGAGGTTTTTCCCTAAGGCATGCACAAGGAACTAGCAGCTGCCCTGTGTGTGTTGCCAGACTAGGAAACTTGTGGTGCCTGTCCATGTGGAGAGTCTCCTGGATGACTTCCTTCTCAAGCCTTTTTCGCTATGTCCCGTTGGAGCTGCATATATCTAATGATGTGGAGATTTTACTCCTTTGGACAACTCTTTTTCTGATGCACAGTTTCTCTCCAGGTTTTAGCAATCAATTGTCTGAATGTCATATTGCATCCATTGTAGAAAATGACTACATCAGTTTCTTGTTCTCTCTCTCTCTCTCTCTCTCTCTCTATATATATATATATATATATATATATATATATATATATATATGACATGTAGAGGTCTGAAAATATATTTTAGCTAGAGACCTGCACAGCTCTGGATTAGGGTAGTAATGAGCATACACCTAGCCCTTCTGAGCCACAGTCATGAGAGACATCTCACAGAGCCATTCGTTTATCTCTTGTCACTCTACAATTCTCTCTCAGCACTAATGACAGCTGCCATTTATCTACTTCACTCTTGCTGTTTTTGTCCACCAAGTGCTATCCCAAAACTGAAAGTCAAAGAAGAAATTGACATAGTGCAGTTCCCTGCAGACAGGACAGGCTGAGGCTGGACCAGGGAGATTAAATATGTCAGCCTGCATCTTGTCTGGAACATCACTAAAACTACTTCCAATTTGGAGAGGCAAGGGCAGTTTTAGAGAGTGGGCTGCAGGCCAAGTTTTGCTTCTCGAAGTGTGCTAAGACCTACATGTACTAAGTGTAACCTTTCCTCACAACGATAAAATAACAATGCCAGTTGTAAGAAGTCTGCATGGGCATGGAGGATATATATATATATATATATATATATATATATATATATATATATATATATATATATATTTTATAGAATTGTCGACCTATGTAATTGAACTTTATCATAATTAACACACTTATAACAGCTTCCTTTTTCATTACTAATTGGCCACAAAACTAGCAGGATTCAATACAATTATAAATAATAGAACCTTCCAGTAGCATTTCTAATAGCATTTCTATCAGCATCCTTATTGTAATTATCATAGTACAGAACTTGCATCCTATCTCTAGTTTAAGCTTCAGTACATATGATTTTTTTTTCATTCTGCTGAAGTCTTAATTTCCTGGACTCTGAAGTGTCTCTGAATTTTTGAAGAAGCCCTCTGTTTCTCAGCAGATGGTTTCCATTTTCTGCTGTAATAAGGTCTTCTTGTGCTTTTTGTTTTTTTTAATTTTTTTTCAAATCCTCCGTGATCATCCCCATTTATTTCCATATTTATTTATTTAGTCCTATATTACATGAGTGGTCATTTTCTGCTTGATAGATTTTTCTCTTATAATTGAAGTGAAGTTTACATGCACAATACATTTCATGTCGTAAATACTACACACATTTGGTGAAGACTGTGGTGGTCTTGGATCTGTGGACATGAGAGTGCTGCCTTACAATCTCTACAACCCAGGTTTGAACCTGTCATGTATGAACACAGTGTGGGAGGTTTTTGACTTCTGGTCTCTTTCCCACTCTTCTATTTCTCTTCTTGCCTTCTCTGTCTCTGACTCTCACAGGCTCTCACTCAATCTGTCTGTATTCATTAAATTTTACTTATATACTTATTTTACTTGCATGCCCTGATATACAAAGAGAGTCACCAGCGCACTGCAGAGCTTTGGCTTGTTTTGTTGGCGATTTCACCTAGGTTTCTGGAGCCTCATCTTTGTAAGTCTCTCTGGCACAAGCCATACTCTGTCTCCGCATAGCCATGCAAGTATCTCTCAGAGTCTATAATACAGATACACTTAAATATATGTACATATATATACATATATATATATATATTTCAGTGATTTTTAGAATTGTTGACCTTTTTATTTTATCTTAATGCAGAATTACCACATTTATAACAGCCTCCATATTCTTAAATAATTGGTCATATAGTTGGAGCAGGATTCACTACAATTATAAATTATAAGCCTTCCAGGAGCATTTCCAATAGCCTTTCTATGAGAATCCTCATTGTAATTATCATAGCACAGAACTTGCCTCCATTTTCTTGTGTAACCTTCAATACATATGCCTTTCTTTTCATTCTCGGGAATTCTTAATTTGCCTGGACCCTGAAGTGTCACGGATGTTTTGAAGCATCCCTCTGTTTCTCAGCAGACATTTTCGATATTTCTGCTGTAATCAGGTCTTCCTGTGGTTTTTGTTTTTATTTTTTTCAAATCCTCCTAGATCGTCCCCATTTATTTGCATATTTATTTATTTAGTCCCATATTACATGAGGGGTCATTTCTCCTGCCTGATAGATTTTCTCTTATAATTGAATGGAACTTTTGACACACAATACATTTCCTTTTGCAGAAACTACACACTACTACAACTACGACTGCACTATTTTTGACAGTGACATCCAATGCACAATGGATTAGTACTGCATGGCTCTAAAGAATGTTCCCTATTTAATCTACAATGTTTTTAACCTCACAAATATTTATTCTGTTATTTCTTGGGAGATGAATGTTTTACAGTCAACAGTTACATGTAATAGTGGGCACGGAGGTAATTTTTCCCACTTTCCCTGTATTGCTGTACATCATTTGTAACTTTCTTATTGAGGAGAAGGAAACAGTCATAAATTGAGAGAGTAGGGCCCAAGCAGGAAGAGAGACAGAGAGACAGCTGCAGTTCTGATTTGACACTAGCCCAGCTTTTCCCTAGCTGGGTAAGTGATGACCAGGGGCTCAAAACGGGGTCCTGGGCTTCCACATAGTTCCCTGGCATCTCCACCCGTTGTGCCTCCAACCCATGCTCCCTTCATTGTCCATGTAACTATCGATCTTCTCTAGGCACTTCTCACCTTCATATGCCAGAAACTTAACACTTCTGACCTCCACCCATGAAACTTAGACCTTATAGTTGAGTGTTCTTTTCCTGATACACAGTTTCTCTCCACATTTTAGCAATCAATTGTCTGAATGTCATATCGCATCCATTGTAGAAAATGACTACATCAGTGTCTTGCTCTTTATCTCTCTTTATCTCTCTCTCTCTCTCTCTCTCTCTCTATATATATATATATATATATATATATATATGACATGTAGAGGTCTGAAAATATATTTTAGCTAGAGACCTGTACAGCTCTGGATTAGGGTAGTAATGCGCATACACCTGGCCCTTCTGAGCCACAGTCATGAGAGACATCTCACAGAGCCATTCTTTTACCTCTTGTCACTCTACAATTCTCTCTCGGCACTAATGACAGCTGCCATTCATCTACTTCCCTCTTGCTCATTTTGTCCACCAATTCCTATCCCCAAACTGTAAATCAAAGAAGAAATAGACATAGTGCCGTTCCCTGCACACAGGACAGCCTGCGGCTAGACCACAAAGATGAAATACGCCAGCCTGCATCTTGTCTGGAGCATCACTAAAACTACTTCCAATTTGGAGAGGCAAGGACAGTTTTGGAGAGTGGGCTGCAGGCCAGTGTTGCTTCTCAGAGTGGGCTAAGAGCTAGATGTTCTAAGTGTAACCTTTCCTCACAAACATAAAATAACAATGCCACTTGTAAGAAGTATCCATTGGCATGGAGTGTTTGTCTTCAGTGCTCTGGCACTGATCAACACAGGGCCAGAATTTCTGTCCTTTTCAGTCACTGTCATTCTGTCTCTCTGACTGTCTCTACGTGCCTTCTTCCCTGAACCTTTAGTGGACGTCAGTGCATGCATCCTATACTCGGTCTTCCTGGTGTTGAAATTTTCCTTTCTTTGCCCTTTTGATTATTTAGTCTAGTGCATAAGGCGTAGTGCAGAGGGGAACTGAGGAGACTTAGTTCCTGCTGCAGGTAACGGGAATATGTCCATATCCAGCTGCAGTTGTCCAGGCCCTCTGTGCTTGACTCCCATTCTCCAGGGCCCTGTGGCTGACACTCAGCCTAAATGCAGCCCTCGTCAATTTCCTGCACCACATCCTTGTCCTTATTCCATTAAAGCCAGGTCAAGAGAAGTGAAACTCTACCACCCTGGCACACACATTGTGCTTTCCCTCTATTGGGACGAATGTTAAGGATCTGTGGTCCTGAAGGCCACACCAGTGTCCAGATTTTCCATGCAAAACGGAAGCTTCCAGGGTTCAGAAAAAGGTTGTCTTGATGGCAGTGAAATTTCTTTTCCAAGTGCCTCCTGGGGTTTCAAATCCTTTTGAAACCTGAAGATCATTCTTGTATCTAGGAATATTCTCACCTCTGGCCTGAAGCCCCTACCAACTAGGAGCACAGCTATCCCGGGGTCAGGACGTCTGCCAGCCTGCTAGTTCCCGGAGGGATTCCTGAATATGTCCTCAGGCCCCAAGTGGTAACAGGTGTTTCCAGTTGCTTTATTAGCATCAGCCACGCCCTCTGGTGAGGGGCGTGGCTGTGATCTCCACTGGAAGGTCCTAATTCAGCCAATGGAGCCATCCATCTTCCATTTGTCTCTCCATAGCAAGGGCCCGGGGAGTTTGTGCTTCCTGCAAGCAGAGCGACTTTGTATGGCACACTCATGCATGCCTACTTCTGGAAATCTCTCTGAGTGTGATGTGTGGACACCAGGACACCATGATCAGTGATTGTTCGGACACAGGAGCAATTGCTTTGGCTGGATCCAAAGGGTAGGTGTAAGGGGACGGGTTCATCCACTATTGTTTGGTCAAACACACTTCCCATCTATGTTGAAACACAGCTCTTTCTGGGTTCTTTCTGGGCTTGTAATCTGCTGCCCTGAGCAGTGGACTGAGAGTATGGAGGCTGAGTAGGCAGCCAAACTTGACTGGACAGGCTCATTCCCCTGAATTCTGTGGGCTGCCGCAGCTTACCCAGTTGTCAGTGTTTGGATGATAGTGAGGCATGGGATTGAATCAGGAACTCAGGAGAGGGAAACATGAGAGTACCTTTGCATTTGGATTCTTGCTTAGCCAGGATCTGGGCTAGGCTTGCCCTGACCAGCTAGGTTCTCTGCACATAAGTTGCAGGTGTATCTGGCTATCTTGTCTCCCTTGATATGAGACTATTATAGGTGAGCTCTGAGCACACACAGACACACAAATACAGACAGACAGACAGACACACACGCATTACTGTCAGGTCTGGTAGTACAGCATATGGTGAAGGCTGGGGCTGTATGGGGTCTGTGGGCATGAGAGCTGCTGCCTTACAATCTCTACAAGCCAGGTTTGAACCTGTCATCAGTGAACACAGTGTAGGAGGTTTGTAACTTTCTTACTGAGGAGAAGGAAACAGTCATAAATTGAGAGAGCAGGGCCCAAGCAGGAAGAGAGACAGAGAGACCGCTGCAGTTCTGATTTGACACTAGCCCAGCTTTTCCCTAGCTGGGTAAGTGGTGACCAGGGGCTCAAAACGGGGTCCTGGGCTTCCATATAGTTCCCTGTCATGTCCACCTGCTGTTCCTCCAACCCATGCTCCCTTCATTGTCCATGTAACTATCGATCAGCTCTAGGCATTTCTCACCTTCATATGTCAGAAACTTAACACTTCTCCCCTCCACCTATGAAACTTTGACCTTTTACTTGAGTGTTCTTTTCAAGATACACAGTTTCTCTCCAGGTTTTAGAAATCAATGTCTGAATGTCATATCGCATCCATTGTAGAAAATGACTACATCAGTGTCTTTCTCTCTCTCTCTCTCTCTCTCTCTCTCTCTATATATATATATATATATATATATATATATATATATATATATATTATGTAGAGGTCTGAAAATATATTTTAGCTAGAGACCTGCACAGCTCTGTATTCAGGTCATAATGCGAATACACCTGGCCCTTTTGAGCCACAGTCATGAGAGACATCTCACAGAGCCATTCGTTTACCTCTTGTCACTCTACAAATCTCTCTCAACACAAACTACAGCTGCCAAAACATCTACTTCACTCTTGCTTTTTTGTCCACCGAGTCCTATCCCAAAACTGTAAATCAAAGAAGAAATAGACATAGTTCAGTTCCCTGTACACAGTACAGACTGAAGCTGGACCGGTGAGATGAAATACACCATCCTGCATTGGGCTGGAGCATCACTAAAATTACTTCCAATTTGTAGAGGCAAGGGCAGTTTTGGAGAGTGGGCTGCAGTCCAAGTGTTGATTCTCAGAGTGGGCTAAGACCTAGATGTTCTAAATGTAACCTTTCCTCACAAACATAAAATAACAATGCCACTTGTAAGAAGTATGAATGGGAATGGAGGTTTTGTCTTCAGTGCTTTGGCACTGATAAACACAGGGCCAAAATTTGTCCTTTTCAGTCACTGTCTTTACTCTCTCTATGACTGTCTCTATGTGCCTACTTCCCTGGACCCTTTGTGGAAGTCAGTGCATCCATCGTGAACTTGGTCTTCCTGGGGTTGAAGTTTTCCTTATTTTGCCCTTTGGTTTAGTTAGTCTCATGCTTATGGCGCAGTACAGAGGAGAACTTAGGAGACACCGTTTCTGCTGCAGGTAACAGGCATATGTCCATCTCCAGCTGCAGATATCCACGACCTCTGTGCTTGACTCCCATACTCCAGGGTCCTGTGGCTGACACTCAGCCTAAATGCAGCCCTCGTCAATTTCCTGCACATAATTCTTGTCCTTATTCTATGAGAGCCCAGTTAAAGAAAAGTGAAACTCTACCACCCTGGCACACACATTGTGCTTTCCCTCCATTGGGCTGAATGTTAAGGATCTGAGGTACTGATGGCCACACCAGTGTCCAGATTTTCCATGCAAAACGGACCCTTCCAGTGTTCAGAAAGATGGTGCTTTGATGGCTGTGAAATGTCTTTTCCATGTGCCTCCTGGGGTTTCAAATCCTTTTGAAACCTGAAGTTCTTTCTTGTATCTAGGGAATATTCTCACCTCTGGCCCGAAGGCCCTCCCAACTAGGAGCACAGCTATCCCAGGATCAGGAAGTCTGCCAGCCTGCTAACTCCTGGAGGGATTCCTGAGTATGTCCTCAGGGCCCAAGTGGTAACATGTATTTCCAATTGCAATTATTAGCAGCAGCCAGGCCCTCAGGTGAGGGGCGGGGCCATGATCGCCGGTGGAAGCTCCTAATTGCGCCAATGGAGGCATCCATCTTCCTTTTGTCCCTTCATAGCAAGGGTCAGGGGAGTTTGTGCTTCCTGCAAGCAGAGCGACTTTGTATGGGACACTCATGCATGCCTACATTTGGGAATGTCTCTGAGTGTGATGTGTGGACAACAGGACACCATGATCAGGGATTGTGAGGCCACAGGAGCAATTGCTTTAGCCGGACCCAAAGGGGAGGTGTGAGGGGCCGGGTTCACCCACTATTGTTTGGTCAAACACAGTTCTCATCTATGTTGAAACACAGCTATTTCTGGGCTGGTAATCAGCTGCCCTGAGCAGTGGACTGAGAGTCTGGAGGCAGTGTAGGCAGCCAAACATAACTGGACAGCCTCATGCCCCTGAAATACGAGGCGTTCCCCAGCTTACCCCATTGGTAGTGTTTGGATGATAGTTAGGCATGGGATTGAATCGTGAACTCATGAGAGGGAGACATGAGAGTACCTTTGCATATTCATTATTGCTTAGCCAGAATCTGGGGTAGGTGGCTTGCCCTGACCAGCTATGTTCTCTGTACATAAGTTGCAGGTGAGGCTGGTTACCTTGACACCCATGCCTTGAGACTACAGTAGGTGAGCTCTGAGCCATACAGACACACACAGACAGACACACACACACACACACACACACACACACACACACACATTACTGTCATGTCTGGTAGTACATAATATGGTGAAGGCTGGGGCTGTCTGGGGTCTGTGGGCATGAGAGCTGCTGCCTTACAATCTCTAAAATCCAGCTTTGAACCTGTCATCAATGAACAAAGTGTAGGAGATTTTTGAATTCTGGTCTCTTTCCAACTCATGTATTTCTCTTCTTGCCTTCTCTGTCTCTAACTCTCACATGCTCTCATACACTCTGTCTTCACTCATTTATATTTTACTTATATACTTATTTTACTGACAGGCCCAGATATACAAAGAGAGTTACCAGAGCACTGCTGAGCTCTGGCTTGTATCGTTGGTGATATCACGTAGGCTACTGAAGCCACAGCTTTGTAAGTCTCTCTGACACAAGCCAAATTCTGTCTCCTCATTTCCATGGCAGTATATATCAGACTTTATAATAAACATATACATATATATATATATATATCTCATTTATAGAATTGTCGACCTATGTAATTGATCTTTATCAGAATTAACACATTTATAACAGCTTCCTTTTTCATTAATTATTGTCCACCTAGTTGGAGCAGGATACAATACAATTTTAAATAATAGAACCTTCCAGTAGCATTTCTATTATCATTTCTATCAGCATCCTTATTGTAACTATCATAATACAGAACTTGCCTCCTTTCTCTAGTGTAAGCATCAGTACATATGAAATTCTTTTCATTCTCCTGACATCTTAATTTCCCTGGACTCTGAAGTGTCTCTGAATTTTTGAAGCAACCCACTGTTTCTCAGCAGATGGTTTCAATTTTCTGCTGTAATCAGGTCTTGGGCTTTTTGTTTTTATTTTTCATTTTCTTCAAATCCTCCCATATCATCCCCATTTATTTGCATATTTATTTAGTCCTATATTACATGAGGGGTAATTTCTTCTGCTTGATAGATTTTTCTTTTATTATTGAAGGAAGTTTACACTCACAATTCATTTCGTGTCGTAAATACTACACACATATGGTGAAGGCTGGGGTGGTCTGGGGTCTGTGGACATCAGACTACTGCCTTATAATCTCTACAACCCAGGTTTGAACCTGTCATGTATGAACACAGTGTGGGAGGTTTTAGACTTCCGGTCTCTTTCCCACTTTTCTATTTCTCTTCTTGCCTTCTCTGTCTCTGACTCTCACAGGCTCTCACTCAATCTGTCTGCACTCATTAATATTTCACTTATATACTTATTTTACTGACAGGCCCTGATATACAAAGAGAGTCACCAGGGCACTGCTGAGCTCTGGATTGTTTTGTTGGCGATTTCACCTAGTTTTCTGGAGCCTCAGCTTTGTAAGTCTCTCTGGCACAAGCCATACTCTGTCTCCTCTCAGCCATGCCAGTATCGCTCAGAGTTTATAATAAAGAAACACATACATACATGTATATATATATATATATATATATATATATATATATATATATATATATCATTCATTTTTAGAATTGTTGACCTTTTATTTGATCTTAGTGCAGAATTACCACATTTTAACAGCCTCCTTATTCATAAATAATTGGTCACATAGTTGGAGCAATATTCACTACAATTATAAATAATAAACCTTCTAGGATAATTTCCAATAGCCTTTCTATCAGTATCCATATTGTAATTATCATAGCACAGAACTTGCCTCCATTTTCTAGTGTAAGCTTCAATATGTATGTGTTTCTTTTCATTCTCAGGAATTCTTAATTTGCCTGGACCCTGAAGTGTCAGGGGAGATTTGAAGCATCCCTCTGTTTCTCAGCAGATGTTTTCTATATTTCTGCTATAATCAGGTCTTCCTCTGGTTTTTGTTTTTATTTTTTTCAATAATCTTAGATTATCCCCATTATTTGCATATTTATTTATTTATTTAGTCCCATATCACATGAGGGGTCATTTCTTCTGCCTTATAGATTTTCTCTTATAATTGAAGGGAACTTTTGACACACAATACATTTCCTTTTGCAGATACTAGACACTACTACAACTATTACTGCACTGTTGACAGTGACATCCAATGCACAATGGATTAGTATTGCATGGCTCTAAAGAATGTTCACTATTTAACCTACTTGTTTTAAACCTCACAAATATATATTCTGTTCTTTCTTGTGGGATGATTGTTTACAGTCAACAGTTACATGTAATAGTGGGCATGAGGTTAATTTTTCCCAATTTCCCTGTATTTCTGTACATCATTTGTATCTTTCCAATTGAGGAGAAGGAAACAGTCATAAGTTGAGAGAGCAGGGCCCAAGCAGGAAGAGAGACACGGACAAAGCTGCAGTTCTGATTTGACACTAGCAAAGCTTTTCAATAGCTGGGTAAGTGGTGACCAGGGGCCAAAACGGGGTCCTGGACTTCCACATAGTTCCCTGGCATCTCCACCAGCTGTGCTTCCAACCCATGCTCCCTTCTTTTTCCATGTACCTATCAGTCTGCACTAGGCACTTCTCACCTTCATATGCCAGAAACTTAAAACATCTCCCCTCAACCCATGAAACTTTGACCTTTTACTTGAGTGCAAAAAAGCAACCCCAATCCACGTTATTTCAGGGAAAAGTGTGTGTGTCTTTGTGGGAGGGGGTGTGTGTGTTTGAATGTATATAAGTGTGTTTCAGTTATGATTACCGCTATTGTATCTTTATTCCTGATGCAGGTTCTTAGGAACTGGGTTGTGCTATAACAAAGGAAGTTTTCACTGGACAAGTGGTTTTTCAAATATGAATGGCACGTTGTATATTCTGGAAACTGTTGTGCATTCCCCCAGTTGGTCCTCAGATGGGTACTTTCCTTTGCTATTCCCATGGTGTGTGTAATTTTCTGTATAGACTCAAAGAGGAGTGGCATGTGGGAGCTCATCTGCATTCTGCTGTGTGTACACAAGGGGGCAGAAAATATATCCCCCAGGCACAAACTTTGTGCTTTCCCTCTATTGGTCCGAATGTAAAGGATCTGTGGTACTGATGGCCACACCAGTGTCCAGATTTTCCATGCAAAACGGAAGCTTCCAGGGTTCTGAAAGAGGGTGTTTTGATGGCTGTGAAATGCCTTTTCCAAGTGCCTCATGGGGTTTTCAAATCCTTTTGAAACCTGAAGTTCTTTCTTGTATCTAGGGAATATTCTCACCTCTGGCCAGAAGGGCCGCTCAACTAGGAGCACAGCTATCCCGGGGTCAGGAGGTCTGCCAGCCTGCTAGCTCCTCGAGTGATTCCTGAGTATGTCCTCAGGGCCCAAGTGGTAACAGGTGTTTCCAATTGCCTTTATTAGCAGCAGCCAGGCCGTCAGGTGAGGTGCGGGGTTGGGATCTCCAATGGAAGCTCTGAATTCAGCCAATGGAGGCATCCATCTTTCTTTTGTCTGTCCATAGCAAGGGCCCGGGGAGTTTGTGCTTCCTGCAAGCAGAGAGACTTTGTATGGGACACTCATGCATGCCTACTTCTGGGAATCTCTCTGAGTGTGATGTGTGGACACCAGGACACCATTATCAGGGATGTGAGGCCACAGGAGCAATTGCCTTAGCCAGACCCAAAGGGTAGGTGTTTGGGACCGCGTTCATCCACTATTGTTTGGTCGAACACAGTTCCCATCTATGTTGAAACACAGCTCTTTCTGGGTACTTTCTGTGCTTGTAATCTACTGCCCTGAGCGGTGGACTGAGAGCCTGGAGGCTCAGTACGCAGCCAAATGTGACTGGACAGGCTCATGCCCCTGAATACTGAGGGGTGCCACAGCTTCCCCCATTGGCAGTGTTGATAGATAGTGGAGTTTGGGATTGAATAGGGAACTCAAGAGATTTAGACATGAGAGTCCCTTTGCATATGCATTCTTGCTTAGCCAGAATCTGGGCTAGCTGGCTGGCCTAGACCAGCTAGGTTCTATGTACATAAGTTGCAGGTGAGGCTGGCTATCTTGCCACTGATGCTCTGAGACTACTACAGGTGAGCTCTAAGCACACACAGACACACACAGTCAGCCAGACAGACAGACACACACACATTACTGTCAGGTCTGGTAGTACCGAATATGGTGAAAGCTGGGGATGTCTGGGGTCTGTGGGCATGAGAGCTACTGCCTTACAATCTCTACAAGACAGCTTTGAACCTGTCATCAATGAACAAGGTGTAGGATGTTTTTGAATTCTGAGACACTGAAGAGGGAGAGGTTTTTGCCCTAAGGCTTGCTCTGAGAACTAGCAGATGCCCTGTGTGTGTTGCCAGACTAGGAAACTTGTGGTGCCTGTCCATGTGGAGAGTCTCCTGGATGAGTTCCTTCTGGAGCCTTTTTAGATCGGTCCCAATGGAGCTGCATATAGCTAATGATTTGGAGATTTTACTCCTTTGGACAATTCTTTTCCTGATGCACAGTTTCTCTCCAGGTTTTAGCAATCAATTGTCTGAATGTCATATCGAATCCATTGTAGAAAATGACTACATCAGTCTCTCTCTCTCTATCTCTCTCTCTATATATATAACTTGTAGAGGTCTGAAAATATTTTTAGCTAGAGACCTGCACAGGTCTGGATTAGGGTAGTAAAATGGATACAACTGGCCCTTCTGAACCACAGTCAAGAGACATCTCACAGAGCCATATCGGTTATTACTCTACAAACCTCTCTTAGCACAAACTACCACTGCAAAATCATCTTCTTCCCTCTTGCTCATTTTGTCCACTGAGTCCTATCCCAAAACTGTAAATCAAAGAAGAAATAGACATAGCCAGTTCCCTGCACAGAGGACAGGCTGAGGCTGGACAAGGGAGATGCAATATGCTAGCCTGCATATTTTCTGTAGCATCACTAAGACTACTTCCAATTTGGAGAGGTGAGGGCAGATTTGGAGATGTGCTACCTGCCAATTGTTGTTTCTCAGAGTGGCTAAGACCTAGATGTTCTAAGTGTAACCTTTCCTCACAAACATAAAAAAGCAATGCCACTTGTAAGAAGTATGCATAGGCATGGATGGTTTGTCTTCAGTTCTCTGGCACTGATCAACACAAGGCCAGAATTTGTCCTTTTCAGTCACTGTCATTCTGACTCTCTGTCTGTCTCTACGTGCCTTCTTCCATGGACCCTTCGTGGAAGTCAGTGCATGCATCGTGAACTCGGTTTTCCTGGTGTTGAAATTTTCCTTTCTTTGAACTTTGGATTACTTAGTCTCCTGCATATGGCGTAGTACAGAGGAGAACTTAGGAGACAGCGTTCCCGTTGCAGGTAACAGGCATATGTCCATCTCCAGGTGCAGCTGTCCAGGTCCTCTCTACTTGACTCACATTCTCCAGGGCCCTGTGGCTGACACTAAGCCTAAATGCAGCCCTTCTCAATTTCCTGCACCACATCCTTGTCCTTATTCCATCAGAGCCCAGGTCTAGAGAAGTGAAACTCTACCACCCTGGCACACACATTGCTCTTTCCCTCTATTGGGTCGAATGTAAAGTATCTGTGGTACTGATTGCCACACCAGTGTCCAGAATTTCCTTGCAACACGTAAACTTCCAATGTTCAGAAAGAGGGTGTTTTGATGGCTGTGAAAATTATTTTCCATTTGCCTCCTGGGGTTTCAAATCCTTTTGAAATCTGAAATTCGTTCTTGTATCTAGGGAATATTCTCACCTCTGGCCAGAAGGCCCTCCCAACTAGGAGCAAAGCTATCCCGGGGTATGGAGGTCTGCCAGCCTTTTAGCTCCTGGAGGGATTCCTGAGTATGTCCTAAGGCCCCAAGTGGTAACAGGTGTTTCCAACTGCCTTTATTAGCAGCAGCCACGCCCTCAGGTGAGGGGCGGGGCTGTGATCTCCACTGGAAGCTCCTAATTCAGCCAATGGAGGCATCCATCTTCCTTTTGACTCTCCATAGCAAGGGCCCCTGGAGTTTGTGCTTGCTGCAAGCAGGCGACATTGTATGGGACACTCATCCATGCCTACTTCTGGGAATCTCTCTGAGTGTGATGTGTGGACACCAGTACACCATGATCAGTGATTGTGAGGCCAGAGGAGCAATTGCCTTAGCCGTACCCAAAGGGTGGGTTGAGGCGCCTGGTTCATCCACTATTTGGTCAAACACAGTTCCCATCTGTGTTGAAACACAGCTCTTTCTGGGATCATTCTGGGCTTGTAATCTGCTGCCCTGAGCGATGGATTAAGAGTCTGGTGGCTGAGTAGGCAGCCAAACGTGACTGGACATGCTCATGCCCCTGAATTCTGAGGGGTACCCCAGCTTACCCCGCTGACAGTGTTTGGATGATAGTGAGGCATGAGATTGAAACGGGAACTCAGGAGAGGGCGACATGAGAGTCCCTTTGCATGTGCATTCTTGCTTAGCCAGAATCTGGGCTAGCTGGCTTGCCCTGACCAGATAGGTTCTCTGTACATAAGTTGCAGGTGAGGCTGTCTATCTTAGCACCCATGCTCTGAGATTACTATAGGTGAGCTCTGAGCACATAAAGACACAGACAGACAGACAGACAGACAGACAGACAGAAACACACACACACACATTACTGTCAGGTCTGGTAGTACAGCATATGGTGAAGGCAGGGGCTGTCTGGGGTCTGTGGGCATGAGAGTTGCTGCCTTACAATATCTACAAGCCAGATTTGAACCTGTCATCAATGAACACAGTGTAGGAGGTTTTTGAATTCTCATCTCTTTCCCGAGAAGTGGTTGGTGGGAGGGCCTTGCAGAGGCTTCCAAATGAGATTGCTACAGGGCTGTGTGGGCGGTGACCAAGGTTGCTGGCCAATCACTGACTAGGGGCCTTGACACTCCTAGGCGTGTCCTAGCACACTGGCCAATGATATTGCTGGCAGGGGAACTAGCAGCTGCCCTGTGTGTGTTGCCAGACTAGGAAACTTGTGGTGCCTGTCCATGTGTACAGTCTCCTGGATGAGTTCCTTCTGGAGCCTTTTGAGCTAGGTCCCATTGGAGCTGCATATAGCTAATGATTTGGAGATTTTACTCCTTTGGACAATTCTTTTCCTGATGCACAGTTTCTCTCCAGGTTTTAGCAATCAATTTTCTGAATGTCACATTGCATCCATTGTAGAAAATGACTACATCAGTCTCTTGCTGTCTCTGTTTCTGTCTCTCTCTCTCTCTCTCTCTCTCTCTCTCTATATATATATATATATATATATATATATATATATATATATATATATATAACATGTAGAGGTCTGACAATATATTTTAGCTAGAGACATGCACAGCTCTGGATTCGGGTAGTAATGCGGATACACCTGGCCCTTCTGAGCCACATTCATGAGAGACATCTCACAGAGTCATTTGTTTACCTTTTGTCACTCTACAAATCTCTATCAGCACAAACTACAGCTGCCAAATCATCTACTTCACTCTTGCTCTTTTTGTCCACCGAGTCCTATCCCAAAACTGTAAATCAAAGAAGAAATAGACATAGTGCAGTTCCCTGCACACAGCACAGGCTGAGGCTGGACCGCGGAGATGAAATACGCCAGCCTGCATTTGGCTGGAACATCACTAAAACTATTTCCAATTTGGAGGGGCAAGGGCAGTTTTGGAGAGTGGGCTGCAGGCTAAGTGTTGCTTCTAGAGTGGGCTAAGACCTAGATGTTCTAAGTGTAACCTTTCCCCACAAAAATAAAATAACAATGCCACTTGAAAGAAGTATGAATGGCATGGAGGGTTTATCTTCAATGCTCTGGCACTGATCAACAAAGGGCCAGAATTTGTCCTTTTCAGTCACTGTCATTCTGTGTCTCTGGCGGTCTCTACGTGCCTTCATCCCTGAACCACTCGTGGAAGTCAGTGCATGCATCGTGAACTCGGTCTTCCTGGTGTTGAAATTTTCCTTTCTTTGCCTTTTGGATTACTTAGTCTCTTGCATATGGCATAGTATAGAGGAGAACTTAGGAGACAGCGTTCCTGCTGCAGGTAACAGGCATATGTCCATCTCCAGTTGCAGCTGTCCAGGCCCTCTGTGCTTGACTCCCATTCAACAGGGCCCTGTGGCTGACAATCAGCCTAAATGCAGCCCTCCTCAATTTCCTGCACCACATCCTTGTCCTTATTCCATGAGAGCACAGGTCAAGAGAAGTGAAATCTACCACCCTGGCACACACATTGTGCTTTCCCTCTATTGGGCCGAATGTAAAGATCTGTGGTACTGATGGCCACACCAGTGTCCAGATTTTACATGCAAAACAGAAGCTTCCAGGCTTCAGAAAGAGGGTGTTTTGATGGCTGTGAAATGTCTTTTCCAAGTGCCTCATGGCTTCAAATCATTTTTAAACCTGAAGTTCTTTCTTGTAAATAGAGAATCTCTCTGAGTGTGATGTGTGGACACCAAACTGAAGTTCCTTCTTGTATCTAGGGAATATTCTAACCTCTGGCCCAAAGGCCCTCCCAACTAGGAGCACAGCTATATTGGGGTCAGGAAGTCTGCCAGCCTGCTACCTCCTCGATAGATTCCTGAGTACTTCCTAAGGCCCCAAGTGGTAACAGGTGTTTTCAATTGTCTTTATTATTAGCCAGGCCCTCAGGTGAGGGGCAGGGCTGTGATCTCCACTGGAAGCTCCTAATTCAGCCAATGGAGGCATCCATTTTCCTTTTGACTCTCCATAGCAAGGGCCCAGGGAGTTTGTGCTTCCTGCAAGCAGAGCGACTTTGAATGGGACACTCATGCATGCCTAATTCTGGGAATCTCTCTGAGTGTGATGAGTGGACACCAGTACACCATGATCAGGGATTGTGAGGCCACAGAAGCAATTGCCTGAGCCGGACCCAAAGGGTAGGTGTAAGGGGCCTGAAGGCTGAGTAGGCAGCCAAACATGACTGGACAGGCTCATACCCCTGAATTCAAATGGGTGCCCCAGCTTCCTCCATTGGCAGTGTTTGGATGATAGTGAGGCATGGGATTGAAAGGGGAACTCAGGAGAGCGAGACATGAGATTCCATTTGCATATGCATTGTTGCTTAGCCAGAATCTGGGCTAGCTGGCTTGCCCTGACCAGCTAGGTTCTCTGTACATAAGTTGCAGGTGAGGCTGGCTACCTTCCCAACCATGCTCTGAGACTACTATAGGTGAGCTCAGAGCACACACAGACACACACAGACAGACACACACAGACACACACATTACTGTCAGGTCTGGTAGTACAGCATATGATGAAGGCTGGGGCTGTCTGGGGTCTGTGGGCATGAGAGCAGCTGACTTACAATCCTTACAAGCCAGGTTTGAACCTGTCATCAATGAACACAGTGTAGGAGGTTTTTGAATTCTGGTCTCTTTCCAAATCATCTATTTCTCTTCTTGCCTTCTCTGTCTCTAACTCTCATGTGCTCGCATACACTCTGTCTTTGCTCATTTATATTTTACTTATATACTTATTTTACTTACAGGCTCAGATATACAAAGAGAGGTACCAGAGCACTGCTGAGCTCTGGTTTGTTGTGTTGGAGATTTGACCTAGGCTATGGAGCATCAGTTTGTAAGTCTTTCTGACACAAGCCATATTCTGTCTCCTCATTTTCATGTCAGTATCACTCAGAAATTATAATAAAGATATACTTACATATATATACGTATATATTTATATATATGTCATTTTTGAATTGTCTACCTATGTATTTGACCTTAATTCAGAATTACCACATTTATAAGAGCCTAGTTTTTCGGAAATAATTGGCCATGTAGCTGGAACAGTATTCAATAAAATTATAAATAATAGAAACTTTCAGTAGTATTTCTATTCGTGTTTCTATAAGCATTCTTATTGTAATTATCATGCCCAGAACTTCCCTCCTTTTTCTAGTGTAAGCTTCAATACGTATGTGTTTGTTTTCTTTTTCCAGATATCTTAAGTTCCTTGGACCCTGAAGTGTTAGCGAAATTTTGAAGCAGCCCACTGTTTCTCAGCAGATGGTTTCTATGTTTCTGCTGTAATCAGGTCTTCTTGTGGTTTTTGTTTTCATTATTTTTTTATTTTTTTCAAGTCCTCCTAAGTCATCCCCATATATTTGCATATTTTTATTTAGTCAGGTATCACATGAGGGTCATTTCTTCTGCTTGATATATTTTCTGTTATAACTGTAGGGAACTCTTGATGCACAATGCATTTCCTGTGGCAAATACTACACACATATGGTGAAGGCTTGGGTTGTCTGGGGTCTGTGAGCATTATATCTGCTTCCTTACAATCTCTACAATTCACGTTTGAACCTGTCATGAATGAACACATTCTAGGGGGTTTTTGACTTCTGGTCTAATTCCAACTCATCAATTTCTTTTCTCACCTTCTCTGTCTCTGACTCTCACAGGCTCTCCCTCACTTTGTCTGCACTCATTAATATTTTACTTATATCCTTATTTTATTGACAGGCCCAGATATACAAAGAGAGTTGCCAGAGCACTACTGATCTCTGGCTTGTTTTGTTGGTGATTTCACCTAGGCTACTGGAGCCTCAGCTTTGTAAGTTTCTCTGACACAATCCATATTCTGTCTCCTCATATCCATGTTAGTATCTCTCAGACTTTATAATAAAGATATACATCCATATACATATATAAGTATAAATATATATCTGTCATTTTTAGAATTGTCGACCTATGGACTTCCTGTGGTTTTTATTATTTTTTTATTTTTTCAAATCCTCCTAGATCATCCCAATATATTTGCATATTTATTTATTTATTTAGTCCGATATCACATGAGGGTTCATTTCTTCTGCCTGATAGATTTTCTCTTATAATTGAAGGAACTTTGGACACACAATACATTTCCTTTTGCCAATACTACACACTACTCCAACTACTACTGCACTGTTTTTGACAGTGACATCCAATGCACAATGGATTAGTATTGCATGGCTCTAAAGAATGTTCCCTATTTAACCTACAAAGTTTTTAACCTCACAAATATTTATTCTGTTCTTTCTTGGGGGATGAATGGTTTACAGTCAACAGTTACATGTAATAGTGGCTATGGGGTTAATTTTTCCTACTTTCCCTGTATTTCTCTACATCATTTGTAACTTTCCTATGAGAAGAAGGAAACAGTCATAAATTGAGAGAGTGGGGCCCAAGCAGGAAGAGAGACAGAGAGACAGCTGAACCTCTGATTTACCACTAGCACAGCTTTTCCCTAATTGTGTAAGTGGTGACCAGGGGCTCAAAATGGGGTCGTGGACGTCCACAGAGTTCTCTGACATTCTTGGTTAGCCAGAATCTGGGCTAGCTGGCTTGCCCTGACCAGCTGGTTCTCTGTACATAAGTTGCTGGTGAGGCTGGCTATCTTGACACCCATGCTCTGAGACTACTACAGGTGAGCTCTGAGCACACACAGACACACACAGACACACACAGACAGAAACACAGACAGACACACACACACATTACAGTCAGGTCAGCTATGACAGCATATGGTGAAGACTGGGGCTGCCTGGGGTCTGTGGGCATGAGAGCTGCTGCCTTACAATCTCTACAAGCCAGCTTTGAACCTGTCATCAATGAACACAGTGTAGGAGGTTTTTGAATTCTGATCTCTTTCCTACTCATCTATTTCTCTTCTCACCTTCTCTAACTCTCTCATTATCTGGCTGCCTGGGGACGTGTCCCTGGGACAACAGGCCAATCAGAGTGGAGTTGATGTGGCTGGTGGGTGGGCCTTCCTGAGGCTGCCCAATCAGCATGCTCCAAGGTCGTGTTGGGGGAGCTCAAGGCGTCTGGCCTATCACTGACTATGGGCCCGGACCCTCCTTGGCGTGTCCAAGCACACCGGCCAATGAGATTGCTGGCAGGGGTTCTGGGCGGGGCCTAGGCCTCTGGCCTATAAGTTCATGGCTGGCGCCCAGTAGGCGGGCCTTTTGAAGGAAGCCTGACCATGGGATCCCAGAGCTGGCCTTAAAAGGCTGAGCATGCTTCCAGGAAGTGCAAAGCAGTGTTCAGCCCAGGGCCCTGCCTTGCAGAAACTGTCCAGTGCGCATGAGTATAACTCCGTTTGTGCCTGTGCCTCTGAGGTTGTGTGCGTGTCTGTGATTGTGAGAGTGTGTGTTTGTGTGTGTTTGTGTGTGGGTGTGTGTGTGAAGGAGGGAGAGTCGGAGAGAACAACAGAATCACTGTGGCACAGGTGATTTTGTTGAAAACACTTGGCACATTCAGATTTACAGCTCAATATTGACACCATTGTAGCTCTCCTTGTCCCTTGGTCACTTTTCTTATTTTCATGTAAAGACATTGAAGAGGGAGAGGTTTTTGCCCTGAGGCTTGAACAAGGAACTAGCAGCTGCCCCTTGTGTGTGGCGAGACTAGGAAACTTGTGGTGCCTGTCCCTGTGGAGAGACTCCTGGATGAGTTCCTTCTCGAGCCTTTTTCGCTCCATCCCGCTGGAGCTGCATATAGCTAATGATTTGGAGATTTTACTCCTTTGGACAATTCTTTTCCTGATGCACAGTTTCTCTCCAGGTTTTAGCAATCAGTTTTCTGAATGTCATATCGAATCCATTGTAGAAAATGACTACATCAGTGTCTTGCGCTATCTCTCTCTCTCTCTCTCTCTCTCTCTCTCTCTATATATATATATATATATATATATATATATATATATATATATATATATAACATGTAGAGGTCTGAAAATATATTTTAGCTAGAGTCCTGCACTGCACTGGATTAGGGTAGTAATGAGGATACACCTGGCCCCTCTGAGACAGAGTCATGAGAGACATCTCACACAGTCATTGTTTACCTCTTGTAACTCTACAAATCTCTCTCATCTACTTCCTTCTTGCTCTTTTTGTCTACCGGGTCATATCCCAAAACTGTAAATCAAAAAAGAAATAGACATAGTGCAGTTCCGTGCACACATGACAGGCTGAGGCTGGACCAGGGAGATGAAATACGCCAGCTTGCATCTTGGCTGGAGCATCACTAAAACTATTTCCAATTTGGAGAGGAAAGGGCAGTTTTGGAGAGTGGGCTGCAGGCCAAGTGTTGCTTCTCAGAGTTGGCTAAGACTCCTAGATGTTCTAAGTGTAACTTTTCCTCACAAACATAAAATAACAATGCCACTTGTAAGAAGTATGCATGGGCATGGAGGGTTTGTCTTCAGTGCTCTGGCACTGATCAACACAGGGCCAGAATTTCTGTAGTTTTCAGTCACTGTCATTCTGTCTCTCTGACTGTCTCTACGTGCCTTCTTCCCTGGACCCTTCGTTGAAGTCAGTGCATGCATCGTGAACTCAGTCTTCCTGGTTTTGATATTTTCCTTTCTTTGCCCTTTGGATTACTTAATCTCATGCATATGGCGTAGTACAGAGGGGAACTGAGGACACAGCATTCCTGCTGCAGGTTCCAGGCATATGTCCATCTGCAGCTGCAGCTGTCCAGACCCTCTGTGCTTGTCTCCCATTCTCCATGGCCCTGTGGCTGACACTCAGCCTAAATGCAGCCCTCCTCAATTACCTGCATGGCATCCTTGTCCTTATTCCATGAGAGCCCAGGTCAAGAGAAGTGAAGCTCTACCGCCCTGGCACACACATTGTGTTTTCCCTCTATTGGGCCGAATGTAAAGGATCTGTGGTACTGATGGCCACACCAGTGTCCAGATTTTCCATGTGGAACGGAAGCTTTCAGGCTTCTGAAAGAGGGTGTTTTGATGGCTGTGAAAAGTCTTTTCCAAGTGCCTCATGGGTTCAAATCCTTTTGAAACCTGAAGTTATTTCTTGTATCTAGGGAATATTGTCACCTATGGCCACAAGGCCTTCCCAACTAGGAGCACAGCTATCCTGGTGTCAGGAGGTCTGCCAGCCTGCTAGCTCCTGGAGGGATTCCTGAGTATGTCCTCAGGTCCCAAGTGGTAACAGGTGTTTCCAATTGCCTTTATTAGCAGGAGCCAGGCCCTCAGGCGAGGGGCGGCGCTGTGAGCTCCACTGGACAGTCATAATTCAGCCAATGGAGGCATCCATCTTCCTTTTGTCTCTCCATAGCAATGGCCTGGGGAGTTTGTGCTTCCTGCAAGCAGAGCGACTTTGTATGGGACACTCATGGATGCCCACTTTTGGGAATCTCTCTGAGGGTGATGTGTGGACACCAGGACACCATGATCAGGGATTGTGAGGCCACAGGAGCAATTGCCTTAGCCAGATCCAAAGGGGAGGTGTAAGGGCTGGGTTCATCAACTATTGTTTGGTGAAACACAGTTTCCATCTATGTTGGAACTCTTTATGGGTTCTTTCTGGAATTGCAATCTGCTGTCCACTGAGAAGTGGACTGGGAGCCTTGAGGCTGAGTATGCAGACAAAAGTGACTGGACAGAATCCTGCCCCTGAATTCTAAGGGGTGCCCCACCTTCCCCCGTTGGCAGTGTTTGGATGATAGTGAGGCATGGGATTGAATCGAGAACTCAGGAGAGCAAGACATGAGAGTCCCTTTGCATATGCATTCTTGCTTAGCCAGAATCTGGGCTAGCTGGCTTGCCCTGACCAGCTACGTTCTCCATACATAAGTTGCAAGTGAGGCTGGCTACCTTGCCACCCATGCTCTGAGACTAATACAGGTGAGATCTGAGCACACGCAGACACACACAGTCAGACCGACAGACAGACAGACACACACACACACACACATTACTGTCAGGTCTGGTAGTACAGCATATGGTGAAGGCTGGGGCTGTCTGGGGTCTGTGGGCATAAGAGCTACTGCCTTAGAATATCTACAAACCAGCTATGAACCTGTCATCAATGAATACATTGTAGGAGGTTTTTGAATTCTGAGACACTGAAGAGCGAGAGGTTTTTGCCTGGAGGGTTGCACTGGGAACTAGCAGCTGCCCTGTGTGTGTTGCTAGACTAGGAAACTTGTGGTGCCTGTCCATGTGGAGAGTCTACTTGATGAGTTCCTTCTCGAGTATTTTTCGATCAGTCCCGTTGGAGCTGCATATAACTAATGATTTTGAGATTTTACTTCTTTGTACAATTCTTTTCTTGAGGCACAGTTTATCTCCAGGTTTTACCAATCAATTGTCTGAATGTCATATCGAATCCATTGTAGAAAAAGACTATATCAGTGTCTCTCTCTATCTATCTAGGGAATATTCTCACCTCTGGCCAGATGGGCCGCCCAACTAGAAGCACAGCTATCCTGGGGTCAGGAGGTCTGCCAGCCTGCTAGCTCATGGAGGGATTCCTGAGTATGTCCTCAGGCCCTAAGTGGTAACAGGTGTTTCCAATTGCCTTTATTAGCAGCAGCCAGGCCCTCAGGTGAGGTGCGGGGCTGTGATCTCCACTGGAATCTCTGAATTCAGCCAATGGAGGCATCCATCTTTCTTTTGTCTGTCCATAGCAAGGGCCCAGGGAGATTGTGCTCCCTGCAAGCAGAGCGACTTTGTATGGGACACTCATGCATGCCTACTTCTGGGAATCTCTCTGAGTGTGATGCGTTGACACCAATACACCATGATCAGGTACTGTGAGGCCACAGGAGCAATTGCCTTAGTCGGACCCAAAGGGTAGGTGTAAGGGGCCGGGTTCATCCACTATTGTTTGGTCAAACACAGTTCCCATCTATGTTGAAACACAGCTCTTTCTGGGTACTTTCTGTGCTTGGAATCTGCTGGGTTCTTTTCAGGCTAGTAATCTGCTGCCCTGAGCAGTGTACTGAGAGCCTGGAGGCTGAGTAGGCAGCCAAACATGACTGGACAGGCTCATGCCCCTGAATTCTAAGGGGTGCACCAGCTTCCCCCATTTTCTGTGTTTGGATGATAGTGAGGCATGTGATTGAATGGGGAACACAGGAGAGCGAGACATGAGAGTCCCTTTGCATATGCATTATTGCTCAGCCAGAATCTGGGCTAGCTGGCTTGCCCTGACCAGCTAGGTTCTCTGTACATAAGTTTCAGGTGAGGCTGGCTACCTTGACATGCATGCTGTGAGACTACTATAGTTGAGCTCAGAGCACACACAGATACACACACAGACAGAAAGACACACACACACACACACACACACACACACTCACACACACACACACACACACATTAATGTCAGGTCTGGTAGTACAGCATATGGTGAAGGCTGGGGCTGCATGGGGTCTGTGGGCATGAGAGCTGCTGCCTTACAATCTCTACAAGCCAGGTTTGAACCTGTCATCAATGAACACAGTGTAGAAGGTTTTTGAATTCTGGTCTCTTTCCAACTCATGTATTTCTCTTCTCGCCTTCTCTGTCTCTAACTCTGACATGCTCTCATACACTCTGTCTTTACTCATTTATATTTTACTTATATACTTATTTTACTGACAGGCCCAGATATACAAAGAGAGTTACCTGAGCACTGCTGAGCTCTGTTTTGTTGTGTTCGCGATTTCTCCTAGGCTGCTGGAGTCTCAGATTGTAAGTCTTTCTGACACAAGCCATATTCTGTCTCCTCATTTCCATGCCAGTATCACTCAGAGTTTATAGTAAAGATATATATATATATATATATGTCATTTTTAGAATTGTTGACCTATGTATTTGACCTTAATTCAGAATTACACATTTATAACAGCCTAGTTTTTCAGAAATAATTGGCCTTGTAGCAGGAGCAGGATTCAATACAATTATAAATAATAGAACCTTCCAGTAGCATTTCTAATCGTGTTTCTATCAGCATCCTTATTGTAATTTTCATAGCCCAGAACTTCCCTCCTTTTTCTAGTGTAAGCTTCAATACGTATGTGTTTGTTTTCTTTTTCCAGAAATCTTAAATTCTTTGGACCCTGAAGTGTTAGGGAATTTTTGAAGCAGTCCTCTGTTTCTCAGCAGATGGTTTCTATGTTTCTGCTGTAATCAGGTCTTCTTTTGGTTTTTGTTTTCAATATTTTTTATTTTTTCACGTCCTCCTAAATCATCCCCATTTATTTTCATATTTATTTATTTAGTCAGGTATCACATGAGGGTCATTTCTTCTGCTTGGTAGATTTTCTCTTATAATTGAAGGGAACTCTTGACGCACAATGCATTTCCGGTGGCAAATACTACATACATATGGTGAAGGCTTGGGTTGTCTAGGGTCTGTGGGCATTAGAGCTGCTGCCTTACAATCTCTACAACCCAGGTTTGAACCTGTCATGAATGAACACAGTCTAGGGGGTTTTTGACTTCTGGTCTATTTCCAACTCATCTATTTCTTTTCTCACCTTCTCTGTCTCTGACTCTCACAGGCTCTCACTCACTCTGTCTGCACTCAGCAATATTTTACTTATATCCTTATTTTATTGACAGGCCCAGATATACAAAGAGAGTTGCCAGAGCACTGCTGAGCTCTGGCTTGTTTTTTGGTGATTTTACCTAGGCTCCTGGAGCCTCAGCTTTGTAAATATCTCTGAGACAAGCCATATTCTGTCTCCTCATATCCATGGCATTATCAATCAGACTTTATAATAAAGATATACATCCATATACATATATAAATATACATATATATCTGTCATTTTAGAATTGTTGACCTATGGTCTTCCTGTGGTTTTTATTATTTTTTTTATTTTTTCAAATCCTCTGAGATCATCCCCATATATTTGCATATTTATATGTTGTTGCTGAGGAGTTATTCTGATGCAGTTTCCACCCCTAGGTTTTTCTACACCCGCCAAATCCTAGAGTGCTCCCTTTCAACCAATCCTGGCCCTACACGTCACCCCTGGTTGTCGCCCAATAAAATCCCCCTCACCCCCCCCTCTCTCTGGGCTCTCAGCTCTCCCTCTCTGAGGTCTGGCTCCCTGCTCTCCCCTCCGTGTTCAGATAGTGGGGAAGGCCATTGCCTGCTGGCTACACGTGGTCTGAATCAAACCCCCCATCCTATAATAAAGATTTCTGTACCCCTTTGATCTGGACGTCTGCTCTCTTCTCTGAGGTGCAGCCCGACACCAGACCACCACAACAACATCTGGCGCCCTTCGTGTTCCATACCCACACCATGCCCGGCCTGAGGTCTCTGAAACCGCCCAGACACAGGTAAGTGGCATCCGCCCACTTCTGTGGCCTGTGTTTCCCTCCACCATGGGAAATTTCTCGTTTTATGAGAAGGTGTCCCAGTCATTATCTCTTGTCCTGGGACAGACTCGCGCTGTCATTAACAGTTTAATTTCCGCTACCCCTTGGATTTTTTAACTGTGGTCGCCACTTTCAAGATATGCAAAACGTGGTATGCCATAAGGATAAGTGACCTTGAGGCTGAGGTATGAGAGTTAAATCACATGTGCTTAAGACTTAGATGTCCTAAGCAATCAGTGGCTAATCCCAAGAATTCCATTCCCACAGACATGCACACTTGTTTGGATGCTCCACTTCTGACCCCTCCCCTTCCGCCCCTGTTTCAGCTCTGCCTGAGGTTTCTGTGTCCCTGAACCCGCCCCCGGCCCCTGCCTCCCCAGTTTCAGCTCAGCCTGAGGTTTCTGTGTCCCTGAACTCTCCCCTGGCCCCTGCCTCCCTGGTTTCATCTCTGCTTGCAGGTTCCATTTTCCTGACCCCACCCCAGGCCCCTGCTGCCGCGGTTTCAGCTCCACCTGAGGTTTCTGAAACCCTGAACATTTTTAGAATTGTTAACATATCTATTTGACCTTAATTCAGAATTACCAAATTTATAACAGCCCAGTTTTTCTGAAACAATTGGCCATATAGTTGGAGCAGAATTTGATACAATTATAAATAAAATAACATTCCAGTAGCATTTATAATCGTGTTACTATCAGCATCCCTATTGTAATTATCAAAGCCCAGAACTTCCCTTCTTTTTCTAGTGTAAGCTTCAAAACATATGTGTTTGTTTTCTTTCTCCGGAAAACTTAATTTCCCTGGACCCTGAAGTGTTAGGGAATTTTTGAAGCAGCCCTCTGTTTCTCAGGAGATGGTTTCTACGTTTCTGCTGTAATCAGGTCTTCTTCTGGTTTTTGTTTTCATTATTTTTTATTTTTTTCAAGTCCTTCTAAGTCATCCCCATTTATTTGCATATTTATTTATTTAGTCAGGTATCACATGAGTGTCATTTCTTCTGTTTGATAGATTTTCTCTTATAATTGAAGGGAACTATTGATGCACAATGCATTTCCTGGTACAAATAATACACACATATGGTGAAGGCTTGGGTTTTCTGGAGTCTGTGGGAATTAGAGCTGCTGCCTTACAGTCTCTACAACCCACGTTTTAACCTGTCATGAATGAACACAGTCTAGGGGGTTTTTGACTTCTGGTCTATAACCAACTCCTCTGTTTCTTTTCTCTCCTTCTCTGTCTCTGACTCTCACAGGTTCTAACTCACTCTGTCTGCACTCAGTAATATTTTACTTATATCCTTATTTTATTGACAGGCCCATATATACAAAGAGAGTTTCCAGAGCAATGCTTAGCTCTGGATTGTTTTGTTGGTGATTTTACCTAGGCTACTGGAGCCTCAGCTTTGTAAGTCTCTCTGACACAAGCCATATTCTGTGCCCTCATATACATGGCTGTATCTCTCAGATTTTATAATAAAGATATACATCCATATACATATATAAATATATCTCTGTCATTTTTAGAATTGTAGACCTATGATCTTCCTGTGCTTTTTATTTTTTATTTTTAGAAATCCTCCTAGATCATCCCCATATATTTGCATATTTATTTATATATTTAGTCCAATATCATATGAGGGGTCATTTCTTCTTCCTGATAAACTTTCTCTTATAATTGAAGGGAACTTTGGTCATACAATACATTTCCTTTTGCAGATACTGCACACTACTACAAATACTACTGCACTGTTTTTGACAGTGACATCTAATGCGCAATGGATTAGTATTGCATGGCTCTAAATAATGTTCCCTATTTAAGCTACAATGTTTTTAACCTCTCAAATATTTATTCTGTTCTTTCTTGGAGGAGGAATGGTTTACAGTCAACAGTTACATGTAATAGTGGCTAAGGGGGTAATTTTTCCCACTTTCCCTGTATTTCTGTACATCATTTGTAACTTTCCTATTGAGGAAAAGGAAACAGTCATAAATTGAGAAAGCAGGGCCCAAGCAGGATGAGAGAAAGAGAGACAGCTGATCGTTTTGAAACCTGAAGTTCTTTCTTGTATCTAGGGAATATTCTCACCTCTGGCCAGAAGGCCTTCCCAACTAGGAGCACACCTATCCCAGATTCAGGAGGTCTGCCAGCCTGCTAGCTCCTGGAGGGATTCCTGAGTATGTCCTCAGGCCCCAAGTGGTAACAGGTGTTTCCAATTGCCTTTATTAGCAGCAGCCAGGCCCTCAGGTGAGGGGCGGGACTGTGATCTCCACTGGAAGCTCCTAATTCAGCCAATGGAGGCATCCAGCTTCCTTTTGTCTCTCCATAGCAAGGGCCCGGGGAGTTTGTGCTTCCTGCATGCAGAGAGACTTTGTATGGGACACACATGCATGCCTACTTCTTGGAATCTCTCTGAGTGTGATGTGTGGACACCAGGACACCAGGATCAGGGATTGTGAGGCCACAGGAGCAATTGCCTTAGCCGGACCCAAAGTGTAGGTTTAAGGGGCCGGGTTCATCCACTACTGTTTGGTCAAACACAGTTCCTATCTATGTTGAAAGACAGCTCTTTCTGGGTTATTTCAGGGCTTGTAATCTGCTGTCCTAGGCAGTGGACTGAGATTAAGGAGGCTGAGTAGGCAGCCAAACGTGACTGGACAGGCACATGCCCCTGAATTCTGAGGGGTGCCCCTGCTTAGCCCTTTGCCAGTTTTTGGATGATAGTTTGGCATGGGATTGAATCGGGAACTCAGGAGAGGGAGACATGAGAGTCCCTTTGCATATGCATTCTTGCTTAGCCAGAATCTGGGCTAGTTGGCTTGCCCTGTCCAGCTAGATTATCTGTACATAAGTTGCAGGTGAGGCTGCCTACCTTGACACCCATACTCTGAGACTACTACAAGTGAGCTCTGAGCACACACAGACACACACAGACAGACAGACAGACAGGCAGACACTCACACACACATTACTGTCTGGTCTGGTAGTACAGCATATGGTGAAGGATGGGGCTGTATGGGGTTTGTGGGCATGAGAGCTGTTGCCTTACAATCTCTACAAGTCAGGTTTGAACAGGTAATCAATGAACACAGTGTAGGAGGTTTTTGACTTCTGGTCACTTTCCAACTCATCTATTTCTTTTCTCTCCTTCTCTGTCGCTGACTCTCACAGGCTCTCAATCACTCTGTCTGCACTCAGTAATATTTTACTTATATCCTTATTTTATTGACAGGCCCAGATATACAAAGAGAGTTCCCAGAGCATTGCTGAGCTCTCTCTTGATGTGTTGGTGATTTCACCTAGGCTACTGAAGCCTCAGCTTTGTAAGTCTCTCTGACACAAGCCATATTCTGTCTCCTCATATCCATGGCAGTATCTCTCAGACTTTATAATAAACATATACCTCCATATATATATATATATATATATATATATATATATATATATATATATATATATATGTTACTTTTAGAATTGTCGACCTATGTAATTGATCTTTATCAGAATTAACACATTTATAACAGCTTCCTTTTTCATTAATAATTGGCCACCTAGTTGGAGCAGGATTCAATACAATTATAAATAATAGAACCTTCCAGTAGCATTTCTAATAGCATTTCTATCAGCATCCTTATTGTAATTATCATAGTACGGAACTTGCCTCCTTTCTCTAGTGTAAGCTTCAGTACATTGAGTTTCTTTTCATTCTCCTGAAATCTTAATTTCCCTGGACTCTGAAGTGTCTCAGAATTTTTGAAGCAGCCCACTGTTTCTCAGCAGATGGTTTCTATGTTTCTGCTCTAATCAGGTCTTCTTGTGCTTTTTGTTTTTATTTTTCATTTTTTTCAAATCCTCCTAGATCATCCCCTTTTATTTGCATATTTATTTATTTATTTAGTCCTATATTACATGAGGGGTCAATTCTTCTGCTTGATAGATTTTTCTATTATAATTGAAGGGAAGTTTACACTCACAATACATTTCCTGTCGTAAATACTACACACATATGGTGAAGGCTGGGGTTGTCTGTGGTCTTTAGACATGAGACTGCTGCCTTACAATCTCTACAACCCAGGTTTGAACCTGTCATGAATGAACACAGTCTAGGTGGTTTTTGACTTCTGGTCTCTTTCTCACTCTTCTATTTCTATTCTTGCCTTCTCTGTCTCTGACTCTCAAAGGCTCTCACTCACTCTGTCGGCACTCATTAATATTTTACTTATATACATTATTTTACTGACAGGACCAGATATACAAAGGGAATCACCAGAACACTGCTGATCATTGGCTGTTTTTTTGGTGATTTCACCGATGTTTCTGGAGCCTCAGCTTTGTTAGCCTCTCTGACACAAGCCATACTCTGTCTCAGCATAGCCAGCCAGTATCCCTCAGAGTTTATAATAAAGATACACATACATATATGTAAATATATATACATATATATATATATATATATCAGTCATTTTTAGAATTGTTGACATTTTTATTTGATCTTAATGCAGAATTACCACATTTATAACAGGCTTTTTATTCATAAATAATTGGTCACATAGTCGGAGCAGTATTCACTACAATTATAAATTATAAGCCTTCCAGGAGCATTTCCAATAGCCTTTCTATCAGTATTCTCATTGTAATTATCATAGCACAGAACTTGCCTCCATTTTATAGTGAAAGCTTAATACGTATGCCTTTCTTTTCATTCTCTGGAATTCTTAATTTGCCTGGACCCTGAAGTGTCAGGGAAGTTTTGCATCAGCCCTCTATTTCTCATCACACATTTTCTATATTTCTGCTGTAGTCAGGTCTTCCTGTGGTTTTTGTTTTTTTTCAAATCCTCCTAGATCATCCCCATTCATTTGCATATTTATTTTTTTATTTAGTCACATATCACATTAGGGGTCATTTCTTCTGCCTGATATATTTTCTCTTATAATTGAAGGGAACTTTTGACACACAATACATTTCCTTTTGCAGATACTACACACTACTACAACTATTACTGCACTGTTTTTGACAGTGACATCCAATGCACAATGGTATAGTATTGCATTGCTCTAAAGAATGTTCCCTATTTAACCTACAATGTTTTAACCTCACAAATATATATTCTGTTCTTTCTTGGGGGGTGAATGTTTTACAGTCAACAGTTACATTTAATAGTGGTCACAGGTGTAATTTTTTCCACTTTCCCTGTTTTTCTGTACATCATGTGTAACTTTCTTACTGAGGAGAAGGAAACAGTCGTAAATTGAGAGAGCAGGGCCCAAGCAGGAAGAGAGACAGAGAGACAGCTGCAGTTCTGATTTGACACTAGCCCAGCTTTTCCCTAGATGGGTAAGTGGTGAGCAGGGGATCAAAAATTGGTCCTGTGCTTCCACATAGTTCCCTGGCATCTCCAACAGCTGTGCCTGCAACCCATGCTCCCTTCGTTGTCCATGTAACTATCGATCTGCTCTAGGCACTTCTCACCTTCATATGCCAGAAACTTAAGAATTCTCCCCTCCACCCATGAAACTTTGACCTTATACTTGAGTACAAAACAGCAACCCCAATCCACGTTATTTCAGGGAAACTTGTGTGCGTCTCTGTGGGAGGGTGTGTGTGTGTATGTGTAAGTGTACATAAGTGTGTTTCAGTTATGATTACCGCTGTTGTTTCTTTATTCCTGATGCATATTCTTAGGAACTGGGTTGTGCTATGACAAATGACGTTTCCACTGCACAAGTGGTTTTTCAAGTATGAATTTCACATTGGATATTCTGTACACTGTTGTGCATTCTCCCAGGTGGTCCTCAGATGGGTTCTTTCCTTTTCTATTCCCATGCTGTGTGTAATTTTCTGTGTAGACTCAAAGAGTAGTGGCATGGGGGAGCTCAGCTGCATTCTGCTCTGTGTCCACAAGGTGGCAGCAAAACCCATAGTTGAGTGTAGGGATTCTGTGGAATGAGGAGAACTCTGGGATTTGTGGCCCATGGACAGCAAGGTTGAAATTGACGTAGAGTGCCCTAGACATCTGTTCTTTCCTGTGGGGTGGGGGGATCCCCCATTTGGATTTTCAAGTGGAAGGGGTTTCTCTCTTTGTATGGGATGACTCTACTGTGAGCTTTTGAATCCCTGTACTCAGCTGCATTTTGCTGGGTGTCCACAAGAGCGCAGCTCCAGTGTGGGACTAAGGCACCATGGGGCAAGTGCCCTGAGGCACTGGGCTACAAGAGTGTTTATGGGTGTGCCCTAAGACCATGGCGAGCCTAGCTCAAGCAGGCAGTGTCCTAAGGACGTGTCCAGACAGGAGCTGTTGGGTCGTGTTGGCAGAAACAGGGCCTACAGAGGAAGGCAGACAGTCCCCAGGGGCGGGTCTAAGAGACCATGCCCTCTGAGCCTTAGGGGAGGGCCCAGTGAGTATTCGTAGAGACAGCTGGCCAATTAGAGAAGAGGAACATCACCCTCAGGGGCGTGAACCAAGAGCTGGCCAATGAGAACAAAGGAGAAGTTGCGAGGTCTGGAGTCAGAGAGCAGCCTTCTGAAGGAAGCCCGCCAATGGGAGTTCAGAGCTGGCCTTAAAAGGCCGGCGTGCTTCCAGGAAGTGCGAAGCAGGGTTCAGCCCAGGGCCCTGCCTTGCAGAAGCTGTCCAGTGCGTATGTGTATAACTCCATTTGTGCCTGTGCCTCTGTGGATGTGTGCGTGTGTGACTGTGAGAGTGTGTGTTTGTGTTTGTTTGTGTGTGTGTATTTGTGTGGAAGGGAGAGAAAGAGAACAACAGAATCACTGTGGCACATGAGATTTTGTGCAAAACACTTGGCACATTCTGATTTACTGCTCAATATTGACAGCATAGTAGCTCTCCTTGTCCCTTGGACACTATTTTACTTTTCAGATGTAAAGACACTGAAGAGGGAGAGGTTTTGCCCTAAGGCTTGCTCTGGGAACTAGCAGCTTCCCTGTGTGTGTTGCCAGACTAGGAAACTTGTGGTGCCTGTCCATGTGGAGAGTTTCCTGGATGAGTTCCTTCTCAAGCCTCTTTAGCTAGGTCCCAATGGAGCTGCATATAGCTAATGATTTGGAGATTTTACTCCTTTGGACAATTCTTTTCCTGATGCACAGTTTCTCTCCAGGTTTTAACAATCAATTGTCTGAATGTCATACCGCATCCATTGTAGAAAATGACTACATCAGTGTCTTGCTCTCTCTTTCTCTCTCTCTCTCTCTCTCTCTCTCTCTCTCTCTCTCTCTCTCTATATATATATATATATATATATATATATATATATATAAAATGTAGATGTCTGAAAATATATTTTAGCTAGAGACCTGCACAGCTCTGGATTCGGGTAGTCATGCGGATACACCTGGCCCTTCAGAGCCACAGTCATGAGACACATCTCACAGAACATTCGTTTACCTATTGTAACTCTACAAATCTCTCAGCACAAACTACAGCTGCCAAATCATCTACTTACCTCTTGCTCATTTTGTCCAAGGAGTCCTATTCCAAAACTGTAAATCAAAGAAGAAATAGACATAGTGCAGGTCCCTGCACACAGGACAAGCTGAGGCTGGACCAGGGAGATGGAATATGCCAGCCTGCATCTTGGCTGGAGCATCACTAAGACTACTTCCAATTTGGAGAGGTGGGGGCAGTTTTGGAGAGTTGGCTGCCGGCCGAGTGTTGCTTCTCAGAGTGGCTAAGACCTAGAAGTTCTAAGTGTTACCTTTCCTCAAAAACATAACATAGCAATGACACTTGTAAGAAGTATGCATGGGCATGGAGGGTTTGTCTTCAGTGCTCTGGCACTGATCAACACAGGGCCAGAATTTCAGTCCTTTCCTGTCTCTGTCATTCTGTCTCTCTGACAGTCTCTACGTGCCTTCTTCCTTGGGCCCTTACGGAAATTCAGTGCATGCATTTGAACTCAGACATCCTGGTGTTGAAATTTTCCTTTCTTTGCCCTTTGGATTATTTAGTCTACTGGACATGGGGTAGTACAGTGGGGAACAGTGAAGACAGATTTGCTGCTGCAGGTTCCAGGAATATGTCCATCTGCAGCTGCAGCTGTCCAGGCCCTCTGTGCTTGAATGCCATTGTCCAGGGTCCAGAGGCTGACACTCAGCCTAAATGCAGTCCTCCTCAACTTCCTGCACTGCATCCTTGTCCTTATTGCATGAAAGCCCAGGTAAAGAGAAGTGAAACTCTACCACCCTGGCACACACACTGTGCTTTCCCTCTATTAAGCCGAATGTAAAGTATCTGTGGTATTGATGGCCACACCAGTGTCCAGATTTTCCATGCAAAATGGAAGCTTCCAGGGTTTTGAAAGAGGGTGTTTTTATGGCTCTGAAATGTCTTTTCCAAGTTCCTCATGGAGTTTTCAAATCCTTTTGAAACCTGAAGTACTTTCTTCTATCTAGGGAATATTCTCACCTCTGGCCAGAAGGGCCGCCCAACTAGGAGCACAGCTATCCCGGGGTAAGGAGGTCAGCCAGCCTGCTAGCTCCTGGAGGGATTCCTGAGTATGTCCTCAGGGCCCAAGTGGTAACAGGTGTTTCCGAATGCCTTTATTAGCAGCAGCCAGGCCCTCAGCTGAGGTGCGGGGCTGTGATCTCCACTGGAAGCTCCGAATTCAACCAAAGGAGGCATCCATCTTTCTTTTGTCTTTCCATAGCAGGGGCCTGGGGAGTTTGTTCTTCCTTCAAGCAGAGAGACTTTATATGGGACACTCATGCATGCCTACTTCTGGGAATGGGAATTCTGAATTCTGAGGGGTGCCCCAGCTTCCCCCTGATGATAGATAGTAAGGCATGGGATTGAATAGTGAACTCAGGAGATTTAGACATGAGAGTCCCTTTGCATAGGCATTCTTGCTTAGCCAGAACCTGGGCTAGCAGGCTCGTACTGACCAGCTAGGTTCTCTGTACATAAGTTGCAGGTGAGGCTGGCTACCTTGCCACACATGCTTTGAGACTACTACAGGTGAGCTCTGAGCACACACAGACACACACAGTCAGACAGACAGACTGACACACACACATTACTGTCAGGTCAGGTAGTACAGCATATAGTGAAGGCTGGGATTTTCTGGGTTCTGTAGGCTTGAGAGCTGCTGCCTTACAATCTCTACAAGCCAGATTTGTATCTGTCATCAATGAACACAGTGTAGGAGGTTTTTGAATTCTGAGACACTGAAGAATGAGAGGTTTTTGCCCTGAGGCTTGCACTGGGAACTAGCAGCAACCCTTGTGTGTTTCCAGACTAGGAAACTTGTGGTGCCGGTCCATGTGGAGAGTCTCCTGGATGATTTCCTTCTCGAGCCTTTTTTGATCGGTGCCGCTGTTGCTGCAAATAGCTAATGATTTGGAGATTTTACTCCTTTGGACAATTCTTTTCCAGATGCACAGTTTCTCTCCAGGTTTGAGCAATCAATTGTCTGAATGTCATACCTAATCCATTGTAGAAAATGACTACATCAGTTTCTCTCTCTCTCTACATATATATATATATATATATATATATATATATATATGTATATATATTTATAACATTTATAGGTCTGAAATGTGTGTGTGTCTCTTTGTCTGCGCTCACCTATAGTAGTCTCAGAGAATGGCTGCCTACTCAGCCTCCAGGAGAATAGGAGTCAATCACAGAGGCTAGAGACCTGTACAGCTCTGGATTAGGGTATTAAAGTGGATAAACCTGGCCCTTCTGAGCCACAGTCATGAGAGACATCTCACAGAGTGATATCGTTTATCACTCTACAAATCTCTCTCAACACAAACTATCTCTGCAAAATCATTTACTTCCCTCTTGCTCATTTTGTCCACCGAGTCCTATTCCAAAACTGTAAATCAAAGAAGAAATAGACATAGTGCAGTTCCCTGCAAACAGGACAGGCTGAGGCTTGACCAGGGAGATGCAATACGCTAGCCTGCTTCTTGGCTGGAGCATCAATAAGACTACTTCCAATTTGGAGTGGCAGGGGCAGTTTTGGAGAGTGGGCAGCCTGCCAACTGTTACTTCTCAGAGTGGCTAAGACCTAGATTTTCTAAGTGTTACCTTTCCTCAAAAACATAAAATAGCAATGCCACTTGTAAGAAGTATGCATGAGCTTGGAGGGTTTGTCTTCAGTGCTCTGGCACTGATCAACACAGGGCCAGAATTTCACTCCTTTTCTGTATCTGTCATTCTGTCTCTCTGACTGTCTCTACGTGCCTTCTTCCCTGGGCCCTTACTGGAAGTCATTGCATGCATCGTGAACTCAGTCATCCTGGTGTTGAAATTTTTCCTTTCTTTGCCATTTGGATTATTTAGTCTCCTGCACATCCTGTAGTATGGAATGGAACTGCGGAGACAGCATTGCTGCTGCAGGTTCCAGGCATATGTCCATCTGCAGCTGCAGCTGTCCAGGCCCTCTGTGATTGATTCCCATTCTCCTGGAGGCTGAGTAGTCAGCCATGCTCTGAGACTTCTATAGGTGAGCACAGACAAAGAGACACACACACACACATTTCTGTCAGGTCTGGTAGTACAGCATATGGTGAAGGCTGGGGCTGTCTGGGGTCTGTGAGCATGAGAGCTGCTGTCTTACAATCTCTAAAAGCCAGCTTTGAACCTGTCATCAATGAAAACAGTGTAGGAGGTTTTTGAGTTCTGGTTTCTTTCCAACACATCTATTTCTCTACTCGCCTTATAGATTTAGTCCGATATAACATGAGGGGTCATTTCTTCGGCCAGATAGATTTTCTCTTATAATTGTAGGGAACTTTGGACACACAATACATGTCCTTTTGCAGAGACTACACTCTACTATAGCTACTACTGCACTTTTTTACATTGACATCCAATGCATAATGGATTATTATTGCATGGTTCTAAAAATGTTCCCTATTTAACCTACAAAGTTTTTAACCTCACAAATATTTATTCTGTTCTTTCTTGGTTGATGAATGGTTTACAGTCAACAGTTACATGTAATAGTGGCTACGGGGCTAATTTTTCCCACTTTCCCTTATTTCAGTACATCCTTTGTAACTTTCCTATTGAGGAGAAGGAAACAGTCATAAATAGAGAGAGCAGGGCCCAAGCAGGAAGAGAGTCAGAGAGACAGCTGCAGCTCTGATTTGCCACTAGCCCAGCTTTTCCCTAATTGGGTAAGTGGTGACCAGGGGCTCAAAATGGGGTCTTGGGCTTCCATATAGTTCTCTTGCATTCTTGCTTATCCAGAATCTGGACTAGCTGGCTTACCCTGACCAGCTAGATTCTCTGTACATAAGTTGCAGGTGAGGCTGGCTACCTTGACACCCATGTTCTGAGACTACTACAGGTGAGCTCTGAGCACACACAGACACACACACACAGACAGACACACAGACACACACACACACACACACACACACATTACTGTCAGGTATGGTAGTACAGCATATGGTGACGGCTGGGGCTGTCTGAGGTCTGTGGGCATGAGTGCTGCTGCCTTACAATCTCTACAAGCCAGGTTTGAACCTGTCAGTGAACACAGTGTAGGAGGTTTTGAATTCTGATCTCTTTCCAACTCATCTATTTCTCTACTCGCCTTCTCTAACTGTCACATTCTCTGGCTGGCTGAGGGTGTGTCACTGGGACAACAAGACAATCAGATTTGAGCTGATGTGGCGGCTGGGCGGGCCTTCTTGAGGCTGCCCAATGAGCGTGCTCCAAGGCCGTGTTGGCTGTGCTCAAGGCCAAGGCTAATCACTGACTAGGGGCCTGGACCCTCCTGGGCTTGTCCAAGCACACTTGCCAATGAGATTGCTGGCAGGGGTTCTGGGCGTGGCCTAGGCATCTGGCCTATCAGAGCATGGCTGGCGCCCTGTAGGCATGCCCTTTGAAGGAAGCACGAATATGGGAGCTCAGAGCTGGCATTAAAAGACTGTGCGTGCTTCCAGGAAGTGTGAAGCAGGGTTCAGCCCAGGGTCCTGCCTTGCAAAAGCTGTCCAGTGCGCATGTGTATAACTCCATTTGTGCCTGTGCCTCTGTGGATATGTGCCTGTGTGTGACTGTGAGAGTGTGTGTTTGTGTGTGTTTGTGTTTGTGTGTGTTTGGGAGGGAAAAATAGAGAGAATAACAGAATCACTGTGGCACAGGTGATTTTGTGCAAAACACATGGTACATTCTGATTTACAGCTCAATATTGACACCATTGTAGCTCTCCTTGGCCCTTGGTCACTTTTCTAATTTTCAGATGTAAAGACACTGAAAAGGGAGAGGTTTATGCCCTGAGGCTTGCACTGGGAACTAGCAGCTGCCCTGTGTGTGTTACCAGACTAGGAAATTTGTGTTGCCTGTCCATGTGAAGAGTCTCCTGGATGAGTTCCTTCTCAAGCCTATTTTGCTCGGTACCATTGGAGCTGCATATAGCTAATGTTTTGGAGATTTTACTCCTTTGGACAATTATTTTCCTGATGCACAGTTTATCTCCAGGTTTAAGTAATCAATTGTCTGAATGTCATATCGAATCCATTGTAGAACATGACAACATCAGTCTCTCTCTCTCTCTCTACATATATATATATATATATATATATATATGTGTGTGTGTGTGTGTGTGTGTGTGTGTGTGTGTGTGTGTGTGTGTAACATGTAGAGGTATGAAAATATTTTTTAACTAGAGACCTGCAGAGCTCTGGATTAGGGGAGTAAAGTGGATACAGCTTGCCCTTCTGAGCCACAGTCATGAGAGACATCTCACAGAGCCATATTGTTTATCACTGTACAAATCTCTCTCAGCACAAACAACCACTGCCAAAACATCTACTTCACTCTTGCTATTTTTGTCCACCGAGTCCTATCCCAAAACTGTAAATCAAAGAAGAAATAGACATAGTGCAGTTCCCTGCACACAGGACAGTCTAAGGCTGGACCAGGGAGATGCAATAGGAGAGCCTGCATCTTGGCTGGAGCATCACTAAGACTACTTATAAATTGGAGAGGCGGGGCAGTTTTGGAGACTGGGCTGCAGGCTAAGTGTTGCTTCTCAGAGTTGGCTAAGACCTAGATATTCTAAGTGTAACCTTTCCTCACAAACATGAAATAACAATGCCACTTGTAAGAAGTATGCAAGGGCATGGAGGGTTTGTCTTCACTGCTCTGGCACTGATAAACACAGGGCCAGAATTTCAGTCCTTTTCTGTCTCTGTCATCCTGTCTCTGACTGTCTCTATTTGCCTTCTTCATTGGGCCCTTATGGAAGTCAGTACATGCATCATGAACTCGGACTTCCTGGTGTTGAAATTTTCCTTTTTTTGCCCTTTGAATTATTTAGTCTCTTGCATAAGGCATAGTACAGAGGGGAACTGAGGAGACAGCGTTCCTGCTGCAGGTAACAGGAATATGTCCATCTTCAGCTGCAGCTGTCCAGTCCCTCTGTGCTTGACTCCCATTCTCTAGGGCCCTGAGGCTGACACTCAGCCTAAATGCAGCCCTACTCACCTTCCGACACATCATCCTAGTCCTTATTCCATGAGAGCCCAGGTGAAGACAAGTGAAACTCTATCCCCCTGGCACACACATTGTGTTTTCCCTCTATTAAGCCGAATGTAAAGGATCTGTGGTACTGATGGCCAACCAGTGTCCAGATATTCCATGCAAACCAGAAGCTTCCTTGTTTTGAAAGAGGGTGTTTTGATGGCTGTGAAATGTCTTTTCCAAGTGTCTCATGGGGTTTTCAAATCCTTTTTAAACCTGAAGTTCTTTCTTGTATCTAGGGAATATTCTAACCTCTGGCCTGAAGGGCCGCCCAACTCTGAGCACAGCTATCCCAGGGTCAGGAGGTCTGCCAGCCTGCTAGCTCCTGGAGGGATTCCTGAGTATGTCATCAGGGCCCAAGTGGTAACAGGTGTTTCCAATTGCCTTTATTAGCAGCAGCCAGGCCCTCAGGTGAGGTTGGGGGCTGTGATCTCCACTGGAAGCTCCAAATTCAGCCAATGGAGTCATCCATCTTTCTTTTGTCTGTCCATAACAAGGGCCCGGGGAGTTTATTCTTCCTGCAAACTGAGCGACTTTGTACGGGACCTCATGCATGACTACCTCTGGGAATCTCTCTGAGTGTGATGTGTGTACTCCAGGACACCATGATCAGGGGTGTGAGTCCACATTAGCAATTGCCTTAGCCGGACCCAAAGGGTCGGTGTAAGGGACAGGGTTCATCCACTATTGTTTGCTCTAACACAGTACCCATCTATGTTGAAACACAGCTCTTTCTTGGTACTGTCTGTGCTTGTAATCTGCTGCCCTGAGCAGTGGACTGAGAGCCTGGAGGCTGGACAGGCTCATGCTCATGAATTCTGAGGGGTGCCCCAGCTTCCCCCTGATGATAGATAGTGAGGCATGGGATTGAATAGGGAACTCAGGAGATTAAGATATGAGAGTCCCTTTGCATATGCATTCTTGGTTAGCCAGAATCTGGACTAGCTGTCTTGCCCTGACCAGCTAGGTTCTCTGTACATAAGTTGCAGGTAAGGCTGGCAACCTTGACAACCATGCGCTGAGACTACTACAGGTGAGCTCAGAGCACACACAGACACACACAGTCAGACAGACAGACAGACACACACACACACACATATTACTGTCAGGTCTGGTAGTACAGCATATGGTGAATTCTGGAGCTGTCTGGGGTCTGTGGGCATGAGAGCTGCTGCCTTACAATCTCTACAAGCCAGGTTTGAACCTGTAATCAATCAACACAGTGTAGGAAATTTTTGAATTCTGAGACACTGAAGAGGGAGTGATTTTTGCCCTCAGGCTTGCACTGGGAACTAGCAGCTGCCCAGTTTGTGTTTCCAGACTAGGAAACTTGTGGTGTCTGTCGATGTGGAGAGTCTCCTGGATAAGTTCCTTCTCGAGCCTTTTTCGATTGATCCCGTTGGAGCTACATATAGCTAAATATTTGGAGATTTTACTCCTATGGACAAATGTTTTCCTGATGCACAGATTCTCTACAGCTTTTAGCAATCAATGGTTGAATGCCATATCGAATCCATTGTAGAAAATGACTACATCAGTGTCTCTCTATCTCTCTCTCTCTCTCTCTCTATATATATATATACATATATATATATATATAAATTATTATATATGTATATATATGTAACATGTAGAAGTCTGAAAATATTTTTTAGCTAGAGACCTGCAAAGGTCTTGATTAGGGTAGTGAAATGGATACACCTGGCCCTTCTTAGCCACAGTCATGAGAGACATCTCACAGAGCCATATCCTTTATCACAGAAGAAATAGACATAGTAGAGTTCCCTGAACACAAGACAGGCTGAGGCTGGACCAGGGAGATGAAATAGCCAGCCTGCATTTGGCTGGAGCATCACTAAAACTACTTCCAATTTGGAGAGGCAATGGCAGTTTTGGAGAGTGGGTTGCAGGCCAAGTGTTGCTTCTCAGAGTGGGCTAAGACCTAGATGTTCTAAGTGTAACCTTTCCTCACAAACATAAAATAACAATGCCACATGTAAGATGTATGCATGGGCATGGAAGGTTTGTCTTCAGTGCTCTGGCACTGATCAACACAGGGCCAGGATTTCTGTCCTTTCCATTCACTGTCATTCTGTCTCTCTCACTGTCTCTACATGCCTTCTTACCTGGAACCTTATGGAACTCAGTGCATGCATCGTGAACTCGGTCTTGCTAGTGTTGAAATTTTCCTTTCTTTGCCCTTTGGATGACTTAGTCTTGTGCATATGACGTAGTACAGAGGGGAACTGAGGAGACAGCTTTCCTGCTGCAGGTAACAGGCATATGTCCATCTCCAGCTGCAGCTGTCCTGGCCCTCTGTTCTTGAATCCCATTCTCCAGGGCCCTGTGGCTGACACTCAGCCTAAATGCAGCCCTCCTCAATTTCCTGCACCGAATCCTTGTCCTTATTCCATGAGAGCCCAGGTCAAGAAAAGTGAAACTCTACCACACTGGCACACACATTGTGCTTTCCCTCTATTGGGCTGAATTTAATGGATCTGTGGTACTGATGGCTACACCAGTGTCCAGATTTTCCACGCAAAAAGGAAGATTCCAGCGTTCTGAAAGAGGGTGTTTTGATGGCTGTGAAATGTCTTTTCCAAGTGCCTCTTGGGGTTGCAAATCCTTCTGAAACCTGAAGTTCATGGTTGTATCTAGGGAATATTCTCACCTCTGGCCCGAAAGCCCTCCCAACTAGGAGCACAGCTATCCCAGGGTCAGGAGGTCTGCCAGCCAGCAAGAACCTGGAGGGATTCTAGAGTATTTACTCAGGCCCCAAGTGGTAACAGGTGTTTCCAATAGCCTTTATTAGCAGCAGACAGGCCATAACGTGAGGGGCGGTGCTTTGATCTCCACTGGAAGCTCCTAATTCAGTTAATGTAGGCATCCATCTTCCTTTTGTCTCTCAATAGCAAGGGCTCGGGGAGTTTGTGCTTCCTGCAAGCAGAGCGACTTTGTATGGGACTCCTGCATGCCTACTTCTGGGAATCTCTCTGAGTGTGATGTGTGGACACCAGGACACTATTATCATGGATTGTGAGGCCACAAGAGCAATTGCCTTAGCCAGACCCAAAGGATAGGTGTGAGGGCCCGGGTTCATCCACTATTGTTTGGCCAAACACAGTTCCCATCTATGTTGAAACACAGCTATTTCTGGGTTCTTTCTGGGCTTGTAATCTGCTGCCCTGAGCAGTTGACTGAGAGTCTGGAGGCTGAGTAGGCAGCCAAACGTGACTGGACAGGCTCCTCCACCTGAATTCTGTGGGGTGCCTGAGCTTAACCCTTGGCAGTGTTTGGATGATAGTGAGGTATGAGATTGAATCCGGAACTCAGGAGAGGGAGACATGAGAGTCCCTTTGCATGTGCATTCTTGCTTAGCCAGAATCTGGGCTAGCTGGCTTGCAGGTGAGGCTGGCTATCTTCCCAACCATGCTCTGAGAATACTATAGGTGAGCTCTGAGCACACCGACACAGACAGTCAGAGAGACAGACACACACACACACACATATTACTGTCAGGTCTGGTAGTACAGCATATGGTGAAGGCTGGGGCTGTCTGGGGTGTGTGGGCATGAGAGCTGCTGCCTTACAATCTCTACAAGCCAGCTTTGAACCTGTCATCAATGAACACAGTGTAGGAGGTTTTTGAATTCTCATCTCTTTTCAGCAGAAGTGGCTGAGGGAAGGCCTTCCAGAACTTGCACAATGAGAGTGCTACAGGGCCCTGTGGGCGGTGCTCAAGGTTGCTGGCCAATCACTGAATAAGGGCCTTGACACTCCTGGGCGTTTCCTAGCACACTGGCCAATGATATTGCTGGCAGGTGTCTGGGCGTGTCCTAGGCCTCTGGCATATCAGAGCATGTCTGGTGCCCTGTCTGTGTGCCTTCTGAAGTAAGCCGGACAATGGGAGCTCATATCTGGCCTTAAAGGCTGGGTGTGTATTCAGGAAGTACGAAGCAGGGTTCAGCCCAGGGCCCTGCGTTGCAGAAGCTGTCCAGTGTGCATGTGTATAACTCCGTTTGTGCCTGTGCCTCTGTGGATGTGTGCGTGTGTGTAACTGTGAGAGTGTGTGTTTGTGTGTGTGTGTGTGGGAGGGAGAGAGAGATAGAACAACAGAATCACTGTGGCACAGGTGATTTTGTGCAAAACTCTTGGCACTTTCTGATTTGCAACTCAAAATAGACACCATTGTAGCTCTCCTTGGCCCTTGGTCACTTTTCTTATTTTCAGATGTAAAGACACTGAAGGTGAGAGGTTTTTGCCATGAGGCTTGCACTGGGAACTAGCAGCTGCCCTGTGTGTGTTGCCAGACTAGGAAACGTTTGGTGCCTGTCCATGCTGAGAGGCTCCTGGATGAGTTCCTTCTTGATCCTTTTTCGCTAGGTCCCATTGGAGCTGCATATAGCTAATGATTTGGAGATTTTACTCCTTTGGACAATTCTTTTCCTGATGCACAGTTTCCCTCCAGGTTTAATCAATCAATTGTCTGAATGTCATATCGCATCCATTGTAGAAAATGTCTACCTCAGTGTCTTGCTCTCTCTCTCTCTCCCTCTCTCTCTCTCTCTCTATATATATATATATATATATATATATATATATATATATATATATACCATGTAGAGGTCTGAAAATATATTTTACCTATAGACGTGCACAGCTCTTGATTCGGGTAGTAATTCAGATACACCTGGCCCTTCTGAGCCACAGTCTTGAGAGACATCTCACAGAGCCATTCGTTTACATCTTGTTACTCTACAAATCTCTCTCAGCACAAACTACAGCTGCCAAATCATCTACTTCCCTCTTGCTCTTTTTGTCCACCAAGTCCTATCCCAAAACTGTAAAATCAAAGAAGAAATATGCATAGTGCAGTACCGTGCACACAGGACAGGCTGAGGCTGGACCAGGGAGATGAAATATGCCTGCCTGAATTTGGCTGGAGCATCACTAAAACTACTTCAATATGGAGAGGTAAGGGCAGTTTTCGAGAGTGGGCTGCAGGCCAAGTGTTGCTTCTCAGAGTGGGCTAAGACCTAGATGTTCTAAGTGTAACCATTCCTCACAAACATAAAATAACAATGCCACTTGTAAGATGTATGCATGGGGATGGAGGGTTTGTCTTCAGTGTTCTGGCACTGATCAACACAGGGCCAGAATTTGTCCTTTTCAGTCACTGTCATTCTGTCTCTCTGACTGTCTCTATGTGCCTTCTTCCCTGGACACTTATGGAAGTCAGTGCATGCATCTTGAACTAGGTCTTGCTGGTGTTGAAATTTCTTTGCCCTTTGGATTATTCTGTCTCGTGCATATGGCGTAGTACATTGGGGAACTGAGGAGACAGAGATCCTGCTGCAGGTAACAGGCATATGTCAACCTCCAGCTGCAGCTTCCCAGGCCCTCTGTGCTTGACTCCCATTCTCCAGTGCCCTGAGGCTGATACTCAGCCTAAATGCAGCCCTCCTCAATTTCCTGCACCGCATCCTTGTTCTTATTCCATGAGATCCCAGGTCAAGAGAAGTGAAACTCTATCCCCCTGGCACACACATTGTGCTTTCCCTCTATTGGGCCGAATATAAAGGATCTGTGGTACTGATGGCCACACCAGTGTCCAGATTTTCCATGCAAAACGGAAGCTTCCAGGGTTCTGAAAGAGGGTGTTTTGATGGCTGTGAAATGTCTTTTCCAAGTGCCTCATGGGGTTTCATATCATTTTGAAACCTGAATTTCTTTCTTGTATCTAGGGAATATTCTCACCTCAGGCCTGAATGCCCTCCCAACTAGGAGCACAGCTATCCTGATGTCAGGAGGTCTCCCAGCCTGCTAGCTCCTGGAGGTATTTCTGAGTATGTCCTCAGGTCCAAAGTGGTAACAGGTGCTTCCAATTGACTTTATTAGCAGCATCCGGGCCCTCAGGTGAGGGGCGGGGCTGTCATCTCCACTGGAAGCTCCGAATTCAGCCAATGGAGGCATCCATCTTACTTCTGTCTGTCCATTGCAAGGGCCCGGGGAGTTTGTGCTTCCTGCAAGCAGAGCGACTTTGTATGGGACACTCATGGATGCCTACTACTGGGAATCTCTCTGAGTGTGATGTGTGGACACCAGGACACCATGATAGGGATTGTGAGGCCACAGGAGCAATTGCCTTAGCTGGACCCAAAAGGGAGTTGTAAGGGGCTGGGTTCATCCACTATTGTTTGGTCAAACACAGTTCCCATCTATGGTGGAACTATTTCTGGGTTCATTCTGGGCTTGTAATCTGCTGCCTTGAGAAGTGGACTGGGATCCTGGAGGCTGAGTATGAAGCCAAACCTGACTGGACAGGGTCCTGTCCCTGAATTCTTAGGGGTGACCCAGCTTCCCCTTTTGGCAGTTTTTGGATGATAGTGAGGCATGAGATTGAATCGGAAACTCAGGAGAGTGAGACATGAGAGTCCCTTTGCATATGCATTCATTCTTAGCCAGAATCTGGGCTAGCTGGCTTTCTCTAACCAGCTAGGATCTCTGTACATAAGTTGCAGGTGAGGCTGGCTACCTTGCCACCCATGCTCTGAGACTACTATAGGTGTGTTCTGACCACACACAGACACACACTGACAGACAGACAGACACACACACACACACACACACATTACTGTCAGGTCTGGTATTACAGCATATGGTGAAGGCAGGGTAGTCTGGGGTCGGTGGGCATGAGAGCTGCTGCCTTACAATCTCTACAAGCCAGCTTTTAACCTGTCATCAATGAACACAGTGTAGGAGGTTTCTGAATTCTGGTCAGTTTCCAACTCGTCTATTTCTAATCTCTCCTTCTCTGTCTCTAACTCTCACATGCTCTCACACACTCTGTCTTCACTCATTAATATTTTACTTATATACTTATTTTACTGACAGGCCGAGATATACAAAGAGAGTTACCAAAGCACTGCTGAACTCTGGCTTGTCGTGTTGGCGATTTCACTTAGGTTACTGGAGCCTCAGTTTGTAAGTCTTTCTGACACAAGCCATATTCTGTCTCCTCATTTCCATGCCAGTATCACTCAGAGTTTATAATAAAGATATATATATATATATATATATATATATATATATATATATATATCTGATATTTTTAGAATTGTCGAACTATGAATTTGACCTTAATTCAGAATTACCACTTTTATAACAGCCTAGTTTTTTCAGAAATAATGGCCATATAGTTGGAGCAGCATTCAATACAAATATAAATAATAGAACCTTCCAGTAGCATTTCTAATCATGTTTCTATCAGCTTTCTTATTGTAATTATCATAGCCCAGAACGACCCTTCTTTTTCTAGTATAAGCTTCAATACATATGTGTTTGTTTTCTTTCTCTGGACATCTTAATTTCCCTGGACCCTGATGTGTTAGGGAATTTTTGAGGCAGCCCTCTGTTTCTCAGCTGATGGTTTCTATGTTTCTGCTGTAATCAGGTCTTCTTGTGGTTTTTCTTTTTCTTTTTTTTTTATTTTTTCAAGTCCTCCTAGATCATCCCCATTTATTTGCATATTTATTTATTTAGTCAGGTATCCCATATGGGGTCATTTCTTTTGCTTGATAGATTTTCTCGTATAATTGAAGGGAACTTTTGAAGCACAATACATTTCCTGGGGCAAATAATACACACATATGGAGAAAACTTGGGTTCCCTGTTGTCTGTAGGCATTAGAGCTACTGTCTTACAATCTCTACAACCCAGGTTTTATCCTGTCATGAATGAAGAAAATCTAGGGGAGTTTGACTTCTGGTCTATTTCCAACTCTTCTATTTCTCTTCTTGCCATCTGTCTCTGACTCTCACTCACTATGTTTGCACTCAGTCATATTTTACTTATATCCTTATATTATTGACAGGCACAGATATACAAAGTGAGTTGCCAGAGCACTGCTGAGCTCTGGCTTTTTTGTTGGTGTTTTCGCCTAGGCTACTTGAGCCTCAGCTTTGTCAGTCTATCTGACACAAGCCATATTCTGTCTCCTCATATCCATGGCATCATCTCTCAGATTTTATAATAAAGATATACATTCTTATACATATATAAATATATATATATATCTGTCATTTTTGGAATTGTCAACCTATGTAATTGATCTTAATCAGAATTAACACATTTATAACAGCTTCCTTTTTCATTAATAATTGGCCACATAGCTGGAGCAGGATTCAGTACAATTATAAATAATAGAACCTTCCAGTAGCATTTCTAATAGCATTTCTATCAGCATCCTTATTGAAATTATCATAGTACAGAACTTGCCTCCTTTCTCTAGTGGAAGCTTCAAGATATATGAGTTTCTTTTCATTCTTCTGAAACCTTAATTTCCCTGGACTCTGAAGTGTCTCAGAATTTTTGAAGCAGCCCTCTGTTTCTCAGCAGATGGTTTCTTTGTTTCTACTGTAATCAGGTCTTCCTGTGCTTTTTGTTTTTATTTTTCATTTTTTTCAATTCCTCCTAGATCATCCCCATTTATTTGCATATTTATTTATTTATTTAGTCCTATATAACATGAGGGGTCATTAGTTCTGCTTGATATATATTTCTCTTATAATTGAAGGGAAGTTTAAACTCACAATTCATTTCGTGTCGTAAATAGTACAAACATATGGTGAAGGCCGGGGTTGTCTGGGGTCTGTGGACATGAGACTGCTGCCTTACAATCTCTACAACCCAGGTTGGAACCTGTCATGTATGAACACAGTGTGGGAGGTTTTTGACTTCTGGTCTATTTCCAACTCTTCTATTTCTCCTCTTGCCTTCTCTGTCTCAGACTCTCACAGGCTCTCACTCACTCTGTCTGCACTCATTAATATTTTACTTATATATTATTTTACTGACAGGCCCAGATATACAAAGAGAGTCACCAGGGCACTGCTGAGCTCTGGCTTGTTTTGTTGGCGATTTCACCTAGGTTTCTGGAGCCTCAGCTCTGTAAGTCTCTCTGGCAAAAGCCATACTCTGTCTCCTCATATCCATGCCAGTATACCTCATAGTTTATAATAAAGAAACACATACATATATGTACATACATATATATATACATATATATATAAGTCATTTTTAGAATTGTTGACCTTTTTATTTGATCTTAATGCTGAATTACCACATTTGTAACAGCTTCTTTATTCATAAATAATTGGTCACATAGTTGGAGCAGGTTTCAGTACAATTATAAATTATAAACCTTCCAGGAGCATTTCCAATAACCTTTCTATCAGTATTCTTATTGTAATTATCATAGCACAGAACTTGCCTCCAATTTCTAGTGTAAGTTTCAATATGTATGTTTTTCTTTTCATTCACGGGAATTCTTAATTTGCCTGGACCCTGAATTATCAGAGAATTTTTGAAGCAGACCTCTGTTTCTCAGCAGACTTTTCTATATTTCTGCAGTAATCAGGTCTTCCTATGGTTTTTCTTTTTCTTTTTTATTTTTTTTTCAAATGCTCCTAGATCATCCCCATATATTTTCATATTTATTTATATATTTATTCCGATATCACATGAGGGGTCATTTTCTGCCTGATAGATTTTCACTTATAATTGAAGGGAACTTCTGACACACAATACATTTCCTTTTGCAGATACTACACACTACTACAACTACTACTGCACTGTTTTTGACAGTGACATCCAATGCACAATGGATTAGTATTGCATGGCTCTAGAGAATGCTCACTATTTAACCTACAGTGTTTTTAACCTCACAAATATATATTCTATTCTTTCTTGGGGGGTGAATGGTTTACAGTCATCAGTTACATTTAATAGTGGCTATGGGTGTGATTTTTCCCAATTTCCCTGTATTTCTGTACATCATTTGTAACTTTCTTATTGAGGAGAATGAAAGGGTCATAAATTGAGAGATCAGGGCCCAAGTAGGAAGAGATACAGAGAGACAGCTGCAGCTCTGATTTGCCACTAGCCCAGCTTTTCCCTAGCTGGCTAAGTGGTGACCAGGGGCTCAAAATGGGGTCCAGGGCTTCCACTTAGTTCTCTTGCATTCTTGCTTAGCCAGAATCTGGGCTAGCTGGCTTGCCCTGACCAGCTATGTTCTCTGTACATAAGTTGCAGGTGAGGATGGCTACCTTGACACCCATGCTCTGAGACTACTACAAGTGAGCTCTGAGCTCACACAGACACACACAGACAGACAGACAGAGACACACACACAGACACACACACACACACACACACATTAGTGTCAGGTCTGGTAGTACAGCATATGGTGAAGGCTGGGGTTGTCTGGGGTCTGTTGAAATGAGAGCTGCTACCTTACAGTCTCTACAAGCCAGGTTTGAACCTGTCATTAATGAACACAGTGTAGGAGGTTTTTGAATTCTGGTCTCCTTCAACTCTTCTATTTCTCTTCTTGCCTTCTCTGTCTCTGACTCTCACAGGCTCTAACTCACTCTGTCTGCACACATTAATATTTTACTTATATATTATTTTACTGACAGGCCCTGATATACAAAGAGAGTCACCAGGGCACTGCTGAGCTTCTGAAGGAAGCCCACCAATGGGAGTTCAGTGCTGGCCTTAAAAGGCGGGCATGCTTCCAGGAAGTGCGAAGCAGGGTTCAGCCCAGGGCCCTGCCTTGCAGAAGCTATCCAGTGCGTATGTGTATAACTTCATTTGTGCCTCTGCCTCTGTGGATGTGTGCATGCGTGACTGTGAGAGTGTGTGTTTGTGTTTGTTTGTGTATGTGTATGCGTGTGGAAGGGAGAGAATGAGAACAACAGAATCACTGTGGCAAAGGACATTTTGTGCAAAACACTTGGCACATTCTGATTTACTGCCAAATATTGACAGCATTGTAGCTCTCCTTGTCCCTTGGACACTATTTTTCTTTTCAGATGTAAAGATACTGAAGAGGGAGAGGTTTTGCCCTAAGGCTTGCTCTGGGAACTAGCAGCTTCCCTGTCTGTGTTGCCAGACTAGGAAACTTGTGGTGCCTGTCCATGTGCAGAGTTTCCTGGATGAGTTCCTGCTCGAGCCTTTTTCGCTAGGTCCCATTGGAGCTGCATATAGCTAATGATTTGGAGATTTTACTCCTTTAGACAATTCTTTTCCTGATGCACAGTTTCTCTCCAGGTTTAGAAATCAATTGTCTGAATGTCATATCACATCCATTGTAGAAAATGACTACATCAGTGTCTTGCTCCCTCTCTCTCTCTCTCTCTCTCTCTCTCTCTCTCTATATATATATATATATATATATATATATATATATATATATATATATATAAGATGTAGATGTCTGAAAATATATTTTAGCTAGACACCTGCACAGCTCTGGATTCAGGTAGTCATGCGGATACACCTGGCCCTTCAGAGCCACAGTCCTGAGAGACATCTCACAGAACATTCGTTTACCTATTGTCACTCTACAAATCTCTCCTTGTCCAAGGAGTCCTATTCCAAAACTGTAAATCAAAGAAAAAATCGACATAGTGCAGGTTCCTGCACACAGGACAGGCTGAGGCTTGACCAGGGAGATGAAATATGCCACCCTGAATCTTGGCTGGAGCATCACTAAACTACTTCCTATTTGGAGAGGCAAGGGCAGTTTTGGAGAGTGGGCTGCTGCCCAAGTGTTGCTTCTTAGAGTGGGCTAAGACCTAGATTTTCTAAGTGTAACCTTTCCTCACAAATATAAAATAACAATGCCACTTGTTAGAAGTATGCATGGGCATGGAGGATTGGTCTTCAGTGCTCTGGCACTGATCAACACAGCGCCAGAATTTCTGTCCTTTTCAGTCACTGTCATTCTGTCTCTCTGACTGCCTCTACGTGCCTTCTTCCCTGGACCCTTCGTGGACGTCAGTGCATGCATCTTGACCTCGGTCTTCCTGGTGTTGAACTTTTCCTTTCTTTGCACTTTGGATTACTTAGTCTCGTGCATATGGCGTATTACAGAGGGGAACTGAGGAGACAGCATTCCTGCTGCAGGTAACAGGCATATGTCCATCTCCAGCTGCAGCTGTCCAGGCCCTCTGTGCTTGACTCCCATTCTCCAGGGCCCTGTGGCTGATACTCAGCCTAAATGCAGCCCTCCACAATTTCCTGCACAACATCCTTGTCCTTATTCCATGAGACCCCAGGTCAAGAGAACTGAAACTCTACCACCCTGGCACACACGTTGTACTTTCCCTATATTGGGCCGAATGTAAAGGATCTGTGGTACTGATGGCCACACCAGTGTCCAGATTTTCCACGCTAAACAGAAGCTTCCAGGGTTCAGAAAGAGGGTGTTTTGATGGCTGTGAAAAGTCTTTTCAAGTGCCTTGATGAGCTAGGTTCTCTGTACATAAGTTGCAGGTGGCTACCTTGACACCCATGCTCTGAGACTACTACACGTGAGCTCTGAGCACATACAGACACACACAGACAGAAAAACAGACACACACACACACACATTACTGTCAGGTCTTGTAGTACAGCATTTGGTGAAGACTGGGGCTGTCTGGGGTCTGTGTGCATGAGAGCTGCTGCCTTACAATCTCTACAAGCCAGGTTTTATCCTGTCATCAATGAACACAGTGTAGGAGGTTTTCGAATTCTGAGACACTGAAGAGGGAGAGGTTTTTGCCCTGAGGCTTGCACTGGGAACTAGCAGCTGTCCTGTGTGTGTTTCAAGACTAGGAAACTTGTGGTGCCCGTCCATGTGGAGAGACTCCTGGAGGAGTTCCGTCTCGAGCCTTTTTCGATCGGTCCCAATGGAGCTGCATATAGCTAATGATTTGGAGATTTTACTCCTTTGGACAATTCTTTTCCTGATGTACAGTTACTCTCCAGGTTTTAGCAATCAATTGTCTGAATGTCATATCGAATCCATTGTAGAAAATGACGACATCAGTGTCTCTCTCTCTGTCTCTCTCTATATTTATGTAATATGTAGAGGTCTGAAAATATTTTTTAGCTAGAGTCCTGCACAGCTCTGGATTAGGGTAGTAAAGTAGATACGCTGGGCCATTCAGAGCCACAGTCATGAGAGACATATCACAGTGCCATATCGTTTATCACTCTACAAATCTCTTTCAGCAAAACTACTGCTGCCAAATCATCTACTTCCCTCTTGCTCATTTTTTCCACTGAGTCCTATCCCAAAACTGTAAATCAAAGAAGAAATATACATAGTGCAGTTCCCTGCACACAGGACAGGCTGAGGCTGGATCAGGGAGATGAAATACGCCAGCCTGCATTTGGCTGGAACATCACTAAAACTACTTCCAATTTTGAGAGGCAAGGGCAGTTTTGGAGAGTGGGCTGCAGGCCGAGTGTTGCTTCTCAGAGTGGGCTAAGACCTACATGTTCTAAGTGTAACCTTTCCTCAAAAACATAAAATAGCAATGCCACTTGTAAGAAGTATGCGTGGGCATGGAGTGTTTGTCTTCAGTGCTCTGTCACTGATCAACACAGGGCCAGAATTTCAGTCCTTTTATGTCTCTGTAATTCTCTCTCTGACTGTCACTGTGTGCCTTCTTCCCTGGGTCCTTACTGGAAGTCAGTGCATGCATTGTGAACCCATTCATCCTGGTGTTGAAATGTTCCTTTCTTTGCCCTTTGGATTATTTAGTCTCCTGCACATGTTGCAATACAGAGGGGAACTGCGGAGACACCATTCTTGCTGAAGGTAACAGGCATATGTCCATCTGCAGCTGCAGCTGTATAGGCCCTCTGTGCTTGACTCCCATTCTCCAGGGCCATGTGGCTGACACTCAGCCTACATAAAGCCCTCCTAACCTTCCTGCACAGCGTCCTTGTCCTTATTCCATGAGAGCCCCGGTGAAGTGAAGTGAAACTCTACCACCTTGGCACACACATTGTGCTTTCCCTCTATTAAGCCGAATGTAAAGGATCTGTGGTACTTATGGCCACACCAGTGTCCAGATTTTCCATGCAAAAGGGAAGCTTCCAGGGTTCTGAAAGAGGGTGTTTTGATGGCTGTGAAATGTCTTTTCAAAGTGCCTCATGGGGTTTTCAAATCCTTTTGAAACCTGAAGTTCTTTCTTGTATCTAGGGAATATTCTCACCTCTGGCCCGAAGGCCCTCCCAAATAGAAGCACAGCTATCCCTGGGTCAGGATGTCTGCCAGCCTGCTAGCTCCTGGAGGGATTCCCGAGTATGTCCTCAGGGCCCAAGTGGTAACAGGTCTTCCAATTGCCTTTATTAGAAGCAGCCAGACCCTCAGGTGAGTTGAGGGGCTGTGAGCTCCACTGGAAGCTCCGAATTCAGCCAATGGAGGCATCCATCTTTCTTGTGTCTGTCCATAGCAAGGGCCCGGGGATTTTGTGCTTCCTGCAAGCAGAGCGACTTTGTAAGGGACACTCATGCATTCCTACTTCTGGGAATCTCTTTGAGTGTTGTGTGTGGACACATGGACACCATAATCAGGGATGTGAGGCCATAGGAGAAGTTGTCTTAGCCGGAGCCAAGGGATAGGTGTAAGGGACCAGGTTCATCCACTATTGTTTGGTCGAACACAGTTCCCATCTATGTTGAAACACAGCTCTTTCTGGGTACTTTCTGTGCTAGTAATCTCCTGCCCTGAGCAGTGGACTGAGATCCTGGAGGCTGAGTATGCAGCCAAATGTGAGTGGACAGTCCCATGCCCCTGAATTCTGAGGGGTGACCCAGATTCCCCATTGTCAGTGTTTGGATGATAGATAGTGAAGCATGGGATTGAATAGGGAACTCAGGAGATTTAGACATGAGAGTCCCTTTGCATATGCATTCTTGCTCAGCCCGAATCTGGGCTAGCTGGCTTGCTCTGACCAGCTAGGTTCTCCATACATAAGTTGCAGGTGAGGCTGGCTACCTTGCCCCCCATGCTCTGATACTACTACAGGTGAGCTCTGAGCACACACAGACACATGCAGTCAGACAGACAGACAGACACACACACACACACATTACGGTCAGGTCTGGTAGTACAGCATATGGTGAAGGCTGGGCCTCTCTGGTGTCTGTGGGCATGAGAGCTGCTGCCTTACAATCTCTACAAGCCAGGGTTGATCCTGTCATCAATTAACACAGTGTAGGAGGTATTTGAATTCTGAGACACTGAAGAGGGAGAGGTTTTTGCCCTGAGGCTTGCACTCAGAACTAGCAGCTGCCCTGTGTGTGTTGCCAGACTACGAAACTTGTGGTTCCTCCATGTGGAGAGTCTCCTGGATGAGTTCATTCTCGAGCATTTTTCGATTGGTCCCGCTGGTGCTGCAAATAGCTAATGATTTGGAGATATTACTCTTTTGGACAATTCTTTTCCTGATGCACAGTTTCACTCCATGATTTACCAATCAATTGTCTGAATGTCATATCAAATCCATTGTAGTAAATGACTACATCAGTTTCTCTCTCTCTCTCTCTCTCTCTCTCTCTATATATATATATATATATATATATATATATATATATACATATATATATGTGTAACATGTAGAGGTCTGAAAATATTTTTTAGCTAGAGACCGGCACAGCTCTGGATTAGGGTAGTTAAGTGGATACACCTGGCCCTTCTGAGCCACAGTCATGAGAGACATCTCACAGAACATATCGTTTATCACTCTACAAATCTCTCTTAGCACAAACTACAGCTGCTAAATCATCTACTTCCCTCTTGCTCATTTTGTCCACTGACTTCTATCCAAAAACTGTAAATCAAAGAAGAAATAGACATAGTGCAGTTCCCTGCACACAGGATAGGCAGAGGATGGACCAGGGAGTTGCAATACGTCTGCCTGCATCTTGGCTGGAGCCTCACTAAGACTACTTCCAATTTGGAGAGGCGGGGGCAGTTTTGGAGAGTGGGCTGCCGGGCAAGTGTTGCTTCTCAGAGTGCCTAAGACCTAGATGTTCTAAGGGTTACATTTCCTCAAAAACATAAAATACCAATGCCACTTGTAAGAAGTATACATGCGCATGGAGGGTTTGTTTTCAGTGCTCTGGCACTGATCAACAAAGGGCCAGAATTTCAGTCCTTTTCTGTCTCTGTCATTCTGTCTCTATGACAGTCTCTAAGTGCCTCCTTCCCTGGGCCCTTACTGGAAGTCAGTGCATGCATTGTGAACTCAGTCATCCTGGTGTTGAAATTTTCCTTTCTTTGCCCTATGGATTATTTAGTCTCCTGCACATGGTTTAGTACAGAGGGGAACTGCGGAGACAGCGTTCCTGCTGCAGGTAACAGGCATATGTCCATCTGCAGCTTCAGCTGTCCAGGCCCTCAGTGCTTGACTCCCATTCTCCAGGGCCCTGAGGCTGACACTCAGCCTAAATGCAGCCCTCCTCACCTCCTGCACAGCTTCTTTGTCCTTATTCCATGGGAGCCCAGGTGAAGAGAATTGAAACTCTGTCCCGCTGGCACACACATTGTGCTTTCCCTCTATTAAGCCGAATGTAAAGGATCAGGTGTTTCCAACTGCCTTTTTTAGCAACATCCAGGCCCTCAGGTGAGGTTCAGGGCTGTGATCTCCACTGGAAGCACCAAATTCAGCCAATGGAGGCATCCATCTTTCTTTTGTCTGTCCATAGCAAGGGCCCGGGGAGTTTGTGCTTCCTGCAAGCAGAGAGACTTTGTATGGGACACTCATGCATGCCTACTTCTGGGAATCTCTCTGAGTGTGATGTGTGGACACCAGGAGACCATGATCAGGGATGTAAGGCCACAGGAGCATTGCCTTAGCCGGACACAAAGGGTAGGTGTAAGGGGCTGTGTTCATCCACTATTGTTTGGTCAAACACAGTTCCCATCTATGTTGAAACACAGCTCTTTCTGGGTACTTTCTGTGCTTGGAATCTGCTGCCCTGAGCAGTGGACTGAGAGCCTGGAGGCTAAATAGGCAGCCAAACGTGACTGGACAGGCTCATGCCCCTGAATTCTGAAGGGTTCCCCAACTTCCCCCGCATGGGATTGAATAGGGAAATCAGGAGATTTAGTCATGAGAGTCCCTTTGCATATGCATTCTTGCTTAGCCAGAATCTGGGCTAGCTGGCTTTTCCTGACCAGCTAGGTTCTCTGTACATAAGTTGCAGGTGAGGCTGGCTACCTTGCCACCCATGCTCTGAGACTACTACAGGTGAGCTCTAAGCACACACAGACACACACAGTCAGACAGACAGACAGACACACACACACACACACACACACATTACTGTCAGGTCTGGTAGTACAGCATATGGTGAAGGCTGGTGCTGTCTGGGGTCTGTGGGCATGAGAGTTGCTGCCTTACAATCTCTACAAGCCAGGTTTGAACCTGTCATCAATGAACACAGTGTAGGAGGTTTTTGCATTCTGGTGTCTTTCCAACTCATCTATTTCCTTCTCGCTTTCTCTGTCTCTAACTCTCACATGCTCTCACACACTCTGTCTTCATTCATTAATATTTTACTTATATACTTATTTTACTGATAGGCCCAGCTATACAAAGAGAGTTACCAGAGCACTGCTGTACTCTGGCTTGTCATGTTGGTGATTTCACCTAGGCTACTGCGGCCTCAGCTTTGTAAGTCTCTCTGACACAAGCCATATTATGTATCCTCATATCCATGGCAGTATCTCTCAGACTTTATAATAAACATATACATATACATATACATGTACATATACATATATATGTTATTTTTATAATTGTCGACCTATGTAATTGATCTTTATCAGAATTAACACATTTATAACAGCTTCCTTTTTCATTAATAATTGGCAACCTAGTTGGAGCAGGATAAAATACAATTATAAATAATAGAACCTTCCAGTAGCATTTCTAATATCATTTCTATCTGCATCCTTATTGTAATTATCATAGTACAGAACTTGTCTCCTTTCTCTAGTGTAAGCTTCAGTACATATGAGTTTCTTTTCATTCTCCTGAAATCTTAATTTCCCTGGACTCTGAAGTGTCTCTGAATTTTTGAAGCAGCCCTCTGATTCTCACCATATGGTTTTCATTTTCTGCTGTAATCAGGTGTTCTTGTGCTTTTTGTTTTTATTTTTCTTTTTTTTCAAATCCTCCTAGATAATCCCCATTTATTTGCATATTTATTTATTTATTAGTCCTATATTACATGAGGGGTCATTTCTTCTGCTTGTAAATTTTTCTCTTATAATTGAAGGGAAGTTTACACTCACAATACATTTCGTGTTGTAAATACTACACACATATGGTGATGGCTGTGGTGGTCTGGGTTCTGTGGACTTGAGATTTCTGCCTTACAATCTCTACAACCCAGGTTTGAACCTGTCATGTAGGAACACAGTGTGGGAGGTTTTGGACTTCTGGTCTCTTTCCCACTCTTCTATTTCTCTTCTTGCCTCCTCTGTCTCTGACTCTCACAGGGTCTCACTTACTCTGTCAGCACTCATTAAGATTTTACTTATACATTATTTTACTGACCGGCCCAGATATACAAAGGGAATCACCAGGACACTGCTGATCTCTGGCTGTTTTTTTGGTGATTTATCCTAGGTTTCTGGAGCCTCAGCTTTGTAAGTCTCTCTGACACAAGCCATACTCTGTCTCCTCATAGCCATGCCAGTATCCATCAGAGTCTATAATAAAGATACACTTACATATATATACATATATATATATATATATATATACACATATATATATATGTCATTTTTAGAATTGTTGACCTTTTTATCTGTTCTTAATGCAGAATTACCACATTTATAACAGCCTCCTTATTCATAAATAATTGGTCACATTGTTGTAGCAGGGAAAAGTGTGTGTGTCTCTGTGGGAGGGTGTGTGTATGTGTGTGTGTGTAAGTGTACAAAAGTGTGTTTCAGTTATGATTACCGCTGTTTTCTTTATTCCTGATGAAGATTCTTAGGAACTGGGTTGTGCTATGAAAAAGGAAGTTTGCACTGCACACGTGGTTTTTCAAATATGAATGGCACATTGGATATTCTGGACACGGTTGAGCATTCTCCCAGGTGGTCCTCAGATGGGATCTTTCCTTTGCTATTCCCATGATCTGTGTAATTTTCTGTGTAGACTCAAAGAGGAGTGTCATGAGGGAGCTCAGCTGCATTCTGCTGTGTGTCCACAAGGTGGCAGCATAGCCCATAGTTGAGTGTAGTGATTCTGTGGAATGAGGAGAACTCTGGGATTTATGGCCCATGGACAGCAAGGTTGAAATTGACGTAGAGTGCCCTAGATATCTGTTCTTTCCTGCGGGGTGGGGGGATCCCCCATTTGGCTTTGCAAGTGGAAGGGGTTTCACTCTCTGTCTGGGATGACTCTATTGGGAGCTTGTGAATCCCTGTGCTCAGCTGCATTGTGCTGGGTGTCCACAATAGGGTAGTACCAGTGCGGGACTAAGGCTCCAAATCATCTACATCTGCCAAATCATCTACTTAACTCTTGCTCTTTTTGTCCACCAAGTCCTATCACAAAACTGTAAATCAAAGAAGAAATAGACATAGTGTAGTTCCCTGCACACAGGAGAGGCTGAGGCTGGAACAGGTCGATGAAATCCGCCAGCCTCCATTTGGCTGGAACATCACTAAAACTACTTCCAATTTGGAGAGGCAAGGGCAGTTTTGGAGAATGGGCTGCAGGCTAAGTGTTGCTTCTCAAAGTGGGCTAAGACCTAGATGTTCTAAGTGTAACCTTTCCTCACAAAGATAAAATAACAATGCCACTTGTAAGAAGTCTGCATGGGCATGGAGAATATATATATATATATATATATATATATATATATATATATATATATATAATCATTTATAGAATTGTCGACCTAGGTAATTGACCTTTATCAGAATTAACATATTTATAACAGATTCCTTTTTCATTAATAATAGTCCACTTAGTTGGAGCAGATTCAATACAATTATAAATAATAGAACCTTCCAGTAGCATTTCTAATAGCATTTCTATCAACATCCTTATTATAATTATCATAGTACAATACTTGCCTCCTATCTAGGTCTTAGCCCACTTTGAGAAGCAACACTTAGCCTGGTAACAGGCATATGTCCATCTCCAGCTGCAGCTGTCCTGGCCCTCTGTGCTTGACTACCATTCTCCAGGGCCCTGTGGCTGACACTCAGCCTAAATGCAGCCCTCCTCAATTTCTTGCACCACATCCTTGTCCTTATTCCATGAGAGCCCAGGTGAAGTGAAGTGAAACTCGACCACCCTGGCACACACATTGTTCTTTCCCACTATTGGTCGGAATATAAAGTATCTGTGGTACAGATGGCCACACAAGTGTCCAGATTTCCACTCAAAACGGAAGCTTCCAGGGTTCAGAAAGAGGGTGTTTTGATTGCTCTGAAATGTATTTTCCAAGTGCCTCCTGGGGTTTCAAATCCTTTTGAAACCTGAAGTTCTTTCTTGTATCTAGGGAATATTCTCACCTCTAGCCCGAAGGCCCTCCCAACTAGGAGCACAGCTATCCCTTGTTCAGGAGATCTGCCAGCCTGCTAGCTCCTGGAGGGATTCCTGAGTATGTCCTCAGTCCCCAAGTTGTAACAGTTGTTTCCAATTGCCTTTATTAGCAGCAGCCATACCCTCAGGTAAGGGGCGGGGCTGTGATCTCCACTGGACGCTCCTAATTCAGCCAATGGAGGAATTAATCTTCCTTTTGTCTCTCCATAGCAAAGTCCCGGGGAGTTTGTGCTTCCTGCAAGCAGACCGACTTTGTATGGGACACTCAGGCATGCCTACTTCTGGGAATCTCTTTGAGTGTGATGTGTGGACACCAGTACACCAGGACACCATGATCTGGGATTGTGGGGCCAAGGGGGAATTGCCTTAGCCAGAACCAAAGGGTAGGCATGAGGGGCCGGGTTCATTCACTATTGTTTGGTCACACACATTTCCCATCTATGTTGAAAAACAGCTCTTTCTGGGTTCTTTCTGGGCTTGTAATCTGCTGCCCTGAGCAATGGACTGAGAGTCTGGAGGCTGACAGGCAGCCAGAAGTGACTGGACAGGCTCATGCCCCTGAATACTGAGGGGTGCCCCCAGCTTACCCCGTCGGCAGTGTTTGGATGATTGTGTGGCATGGGATTGAATTGGGAACTCAGGAGAGGGAGACATGAGAGTCCCTTTGCATATGTATTCTTGCTTAGCCAGAATCTGGGCTAGCTGGCTTGCCCTGACCAGCTATGTTCTCTGTACATAAGTTGCAGGGGAGGCTGGCTACCTTGCCACCAATGCTCTGAGACTACTACAGGTGAGCTCTAAGCACACACCGACACACACAGTCAGACAAAGAGACAGACAGACACACACACTCACACACACACACACACACACACACACACACACACATTACTGTCAGTTCTGGTAGTACAGCATAAGGTGAAGTCTGGGGCTGTCTGCGGTCTGTGGACATGAGAGCTGCTGCCTTACAATCTCTACAAGCCAGGGTTGATCCTGTCATCAATGAACACAGTGTAGGAGGTTTTTGTATTCTGAGACACTGAAGAGAGGATTTTGCCCTGAATCTGGCACTGGGAACTAGCAGCTGCCCTGTGTGTGTTGCCAGACTAGGAAACTTGTGGTGCCTGTGCATGTGGAGAGTCTCATGGATGACTTCCTTCTCGAGCCTTTTTCGATCGGTCCCTTTGGATCTGCATATAGCTAATGATTTGGAGATTTTACTCCTTTGGACAATTCTTTTCCTGATGCACAGTTTATCTCCAGGTTTTAGCAATCAATTGTCTTCATGTAATATCGAATCCATTGTAGAAAATGTCTATATCAGTGTCTCTCTCTATCTCTCTATCTCTAGATATATGTAACTTGTAGAGGTCTGAAAATATTTTTTTAGCTAGAGACCTGCAGAATTCTGTATTATGGTAGTAAAGTTGATACACCTGGCCCTTCTGAGCCACGGTCATAACAGACATCTCACAGAGCCATATCATTTATCACTGTACAAATCTCTCTCAGCACAAACTACCGCTGCCAAGTCATCTACATCCCTCTTGTTCATTTTGTCCACCGAGTCCTAATCCAAAACTGTAAATCAAATAAGAAATACACATAGTGCAGTTCCCTGCACACAGGACAGGCTGAGGCTGGACCAGGGATATGCAATACGCCTGCCTGCATCTTGACTGGAGCATCACTAAAACTACTTACAATTTGGAGAGGCGGGGGCAGTTTTGGAGAGTGGGCTGCCGGCCCAGTGTTGCTTCTCAGAGTGGCTAAGACCTAGATGTTCTAAGTGTTACCTTTCCTCAAAAACATAAAATAGTAATGCCACTTGTAAGAAGTATGCATGGGCATGGAGGGTTTGTTTTCAGTGCTCTGGCACTGATCAACAAAGGGCCAGAATTTCAGTCCTTTTCTGTCTCTGTCATTCTGTCTCTCTGACTGTCTCTAAGTGCCTCCTTCCCTGGGCCCTTACTGGAAGTCAGTGCTTGCATAGTGAACTCAGTCATTCTGGTGTTGAAATTTACCTTTCTTTGCCTTTTGGATTATTTAGTCTTCTGCACATGGTGTAGTACAGAGGGAAACTGCAGAGACAGCGTTTCTGCTGCATGTTCCAGGCATATGTCCATCTGCAGCTGCAGCTGTCCAGGCCCTCTGTGCTTGACTCCCATTCTCCAGGGCCCTGAGGCTGACACTCAGCCTAAATGCAGCCCTCCTCACCTTCCTGCACAGCGTCCTTGTCCTAATTCCATGAGAGACCAGGTGAAGAGAAGTGAAACTCTATCCCCCTAACAGACACATTGTGCTTTCCCTCTATTAAGCCGAATGTAAAGGATCTGTGGTACTGATGGCCACACCAGTGTCCAGATTTTTCATGCAAAACGGAAGCTTCCAGGGTTCTGAAAGTGGGTGTTTTGATGGCTCTGAAATGTCTTTTCCAAGTGCCTCATGGGGTTTTCAAATCCTTTTGAAACCTGAAGTTCTTTCTTGTATCTAGGGAATATTCTCACGTCTGGCCAGAAGGGCCACCCAACTAAGAGCACAGCTATCCCGGAGTCAGGGGGTCTGCCAGCCTGCTAGTTCCTGGAGGGATTCCTGAGTATGTCTTCAGGGCCCAAGTGGTAACAGGTGTTTCCATATGCCTTTATTAGCAGCAGCCAGGCCCTCAGGTGAGGGGCGGGGCTGTGATCTCCACTGGAAGCTCCGAATTCAGCCAATGGAGGCTTCCGTCTTTCTTTTGTCTGTCCATAGCAAGGGCCCGGGGAATTTGTGCTTCCTGCAAGCAGAGAGACTTTATAGGGGACACTCATGCATGCCTACTTCTGGGAATCTCTCTGAGTGTGATGTGTGGACACCAGCTTCCCCTGGATGATAGATAGTGAGGCATGGGATTGAATTGGGAACTCAGGAGATTTAGACATGAGAGTCCCTTTGCATATGCATTCTGGCCTAGCCAGAATCTCGGCTAGCTGGCTTGCCCTGACCAGCTAGGTTCTCTGTACATAAGTTGCAGGTGAGGCTGGCTACCTTGCCACCCATGCTCTGAGACAAGGAAACTTGTGGTGCCTGTCCATGTGGAGAGTGTCCTGGATGAGTTCCTTTTCGAGCCTTTTTCGATTGGTCCTAATGGAGCTGCATATAGCTAATGATTTGGAGTATTTACTCCCTTGGACAGTTCTTTCCCTGATGCACAGTTTCTCTGGAGGATTTAGCAATCAATTGTCTGAATGTCATATCGAATCCATTGTAGAAAATGAATGCATCAGTGAGATGAAGGAGGCTGAGTGGGCAGCCAAACCTTACTGGCTAGGCTCATGCCCCTGAATTCTGAGAGGTGCTCCCGCTTACCCCGTTGTCAGTTTTTGGATGATAGTGAGGCATGGGATTGAATCGGAAACTCAGGAGATGGAGACATGATAGTCCATTTGCATATGCATTCTTGCTTAGCCAGAATCTGGGCTAGTGGCTTGCCCTGTCCAGCTATGTTCTTTGTACATAAGTTGCAGGTAAGGCTGTCTACCTTGACACCAATGGTCTGAGACTACTATAGTTGAGCTCTGAGCACACACAGACACACGCCGAGAGACAGACAGACACACACTCACACACACATTAATGTCAGGTCTGGTAGTACGGCATATGGTGAAGGATGGGGCTGTATGAGGTCTGTGGGCATGAGAGCTGCTGCTTTACAATCTCAACAAGCCAGGTTCGAACCTGTCATCAATGAACAGAGTGTAGGAGGGTTTTGACTTCTGGTCACTTTCCAACTCATGTATTTCTTTTCTCTCCTTCTCTGTCTCTGACTCTCACAGACTTTCACTCACTCTGTCTGCAGTAAGTAATATTTTACTTATATCCTTATTTTATTGACAGGCCCAGATATACAAAGAGAGTTGCCAGAGCACTGCTGAGCTGTGGCTTGTTGTGTTGGTGATTTCACCTAAGCTACTGGAGCCTCCGCTTTGTAAGACTCTCTGACACAAGCCATATTCTGTATCCTCATATCCATGGAAGTATCTGTCAGACTTTATAATAAACATATACATCCATATATATATATATATATATATATATATATATATATATATATATATATGTGTGTGTGTGTGTGTGTGTGTGTGTGTGTGTGTGTGTGTGTGTGTTATTTTTAGAATTGTCGACATATGTAATTGATCTTTATCAGAATTAACACTCTTACCCACTCTTCTATTTCTCTTCTTGCCTCCTCTGTCTCTGACTCTCACAGGCTCTCACTCACTCTGTCAGCACTCATTAATATTTTACCTATACATTATTTTACTGACAGGCCCAGATATACAAAGGGAATCACCAGGACACTGCTGATCTCTGGCTGTTTTTTTGGTGATTTCACCTTGGTTTCTGGAGCCTCAGCTTTGTAAGTCTCTCTGGCACAAGCCATACTCTGTCTCCTCATAGCCATGCCAGTATCCATCAGAGTCTATAATAAAGATACACTTTCATATAAGTACATATATATATACATATACATATACATATATATATATATATATATATATCAGTCATTTTTAGAATTGTTGACCTTTTTATCTGATCTCAATGCAGAATTACCACATTTATAACAGCCTCCTTATTCATAAATAATTGGTCTCATTGTTGGAGCAGGGAAACGTGTGTGCGTCTCTGTGGGAGGGTGTGTGTGTGGGTGTGTGTGTGTGTGTGTGTGTAAGTGTACATAAGTGTGTTTCAGTTATGATTACCGCTGTTGTTTCTTTATTCCTGACACAGATTCTTAGGAACTGGGTTGTGTATGACAAAGGAAGTTTCCACTGCACACGTGGTTTTTCAAATATGAATGGCACATTGGATATTCTGGAGACTGGTGTGCATTCTCCCAGGTGGTCCTCAGATGGGTTCTTTCCTTTGCTATTCCCATGGTGTGTGTAATTTTCTGTGTAGACTCAAAGAGGAGTGGCATGTGGGAGCTCAGCTGCATTCTGCTGTGTGTCCACAAGGTGGCAGCATAGCCCGTAGTTGAGTGTAGTGATTCTGTGGAATGAGGAGAACTCTGGGATTTGTGGCCCATGGACAGCAATGTTGAAATTGACATAGAGTGCCCTAGATATCTGTTCTTTCCTGTGGGGTGGGGAGATCCCCCATTTGGCTTTGCAAGTGGAAGGGGTTTCTCTCTTTGTCTGGGATGACTCTACTGGGAGATTGTGAAACCCTAAGCTCAGCTGCATTCTGCTGGGTGTCCACAAGAGAGCAACACCAGTGCGGGACTAAGTCTCCATGGGGCAAGTGCATGAGGCACTGGGCTACGAGAGTGGACGCAGTGTTTATGGGTGTGCCCCAAGAGCATGGCCATCCTAGCTCAAGCAGGCAGTGTCCTAAGGATGGGTCCAGACAGGAGCTGTTGGGTCGTGTTGGCAGAAACAGGGCCTTCAGAGGACGGCGGACATTCCCCGGGGGTGGGTCTAAGAGACCTTGCCCTCTGAGCCTGAGTGGAGGGCCCAGTGTGTATTCATAGAGACTGCTGGCCAAGTAGAGAAGAAGAACATCACCATAAGGGGCATGGACCAAGAGCTGGCCAATGAGAACATAGGTGAAGGTGCGAGGGCGGGTCCCAGAGAGCAGCCTTCTGAAGGAAGCCCGCCAATGGGAGCTCAGAGCTGGCCTTAAAAGGCTGAGCATGCTTTCAGGATGTGTGAAGCATGTTTCAGCCCAGGGCCCTGCCTTACAGAAGCTGTCCAGTTCACATGTGTATAACTCCATTTGTGCCTGTGCCTCTGTGGATGTGTGCGTGATTGACTGTGAGAGTGTGTGTTTGTGTTAGTTTGTGTGTGTGTATGTGTGTGGTAGGGAGAGAAACAGAACAACAGAATCACTGTGGCACAGGAGATTTTGTGCAAAACATTTGGCACATTCTGATTTACAGCTCAATATTGACACCATTGTAGCTCTCCTTGTCGCTTGGACTCTATGTTTCTTTTCAGATGTAAAGACACTGAAGAGGGAGAGGTTTTGCCCTAAGGCTTGCACAAGGAACTACCAGCTGCCCTGTGTGTGTTGCCAGACTAGGAAACTTGTGGTGCCTGTCCATGTGGAGGGTCTCCTTGATGAGTTCCTTCTCAAGCCTTTTTCTCTATGTCCCGTTGGAGCTGCATATATCTAATGATTTGGAGATTTTACTCCTTTGGACAATTCTTTTTCTGATGCACAGTTTCTCTCCAGGTTTTAGCAATCAATTGTCTGAATGTCATATTGCATCCATTGTAGTGTCTTGCTCTCTCTCTCTATCTCCCTCTCTCTCTCTCTCTCTCTCTCTCTCTATATATATATATATATATATATATATATATATATATATATATATATATATGTTAGATGTAGAGGTCTGAAAATATATTTTAGCTAGAGACCTGCATAGCTCTCGATTCGGGTAGTAATGCGGATAAACCTGGTCCTTCAGAGCACATTCATGAGAGACATCTCACAAAACATTCATTTACCTCTTGTCACTTTACAAATCTCTCTCAGCACAAACTACAGCTGCCAAATCATCTACTTCCCTCTTGCTCTTTTTGTCCACAGAGTCCTATCCCAAAACTGTAAATCAAGGAAGAAGTAGACATAGTGCAGTTCCCTGCACACAGGACAGGCTGAGGCTGGACCAGGGAGATGAAATATGTCAGCCTGCATCTTGTCTGGAACATCACTAAAACTACTTACAATTTGGAGAGGCAAGGGCAGTTTTGTAGAGTGGGCTGAAGGCCAAGTGTTGCTTCTCGAAGTGTGCTAAGACTTAGATGTACTAAGTTTAACGTTTCCTCACAACGATAAAATAACAATGCCACTTGTAAGAAGTCTGCATGGGCATGGAGGATATATATATATATATATATATATATATATATATATATATATATATATATATCATTTATAGAATTGTCGACCTATGTAATTGAACTTTATCAGAATTAACACATTTATAACAGCTTCTTTTTCATTAATAATTTTCCACCTAGTTGGAGCAGGATTCAATACAATTATAAATAATAGAACCTTCCAGTAGCATTTCTAATAGCATTTCTATCAGCATCCTTATTGTATTTATCATAGTACAGAACTAGCCTCCTATCTCTAGTTTAAGCTTCAGTACATATGATTTTCTTTTCATTCTCCTGAAATCTTAATTTCCGTGGACTCTGAAGTGTCTCTGAATTTTTGAAGCAGCCCTCTGTTTCTCAGCAGATGGTTTCCATTTTCTGCTGTAATAAGGGCCAGTATTTCTGTCCTTTTCAGTCACTGTCATTCTGTCTCTCTGACTGTCTCTAGGTGCCTTCTTCCCTGGACCCTTCGTGAAAGTCAGTGCATGCATCGTGTACTCGGTCTTCCTGGTGTTGAAAATTTCCTTTCTTTGCCCTTTGGATTATATAGTCTCCTGCATATGGCGTAGTACAGAGAGGAACTGAGGAGACAGCGTTCCTGCTGCAGGTAACGGGAATATGTCCATCTCCAGCTGTCCAGGCCCTCAGTGCTTGACTCCCATTCTCCAGGGCCCTGAGGCTGACACTCAGCCTAAATGCAGCCCTCCTCAATTTCCTGCACCCCAACCTAGTCCTTATTACATTAGAGCCCAGATCAAGAGAAGTGAAACTCTACCACCCTGACACACACATTGTGCTTTCCCTCTATTGGGCTGAATGTAAAGGATCTGTGGTACTGATGGCCACACCAGTGTCCAGATTTTCCATGCAAAACGGAAGATTCCAGGGTTCAGAAAGAGGGTGTTTTGATGGCTGTGAAATGTCTTTTCCAAGTGCCTCCTGGGTTTCAAATCCTTTTGAAACCTGAAGTTGTTTCTTGTATCTAGGGAATATTCTCACCTCTGGCCAGAATGCCCTCCCAATAGGTGTAGTACAGAGGGGGAAACACAGCTCTTTCTGGTCTTGTAATCTGCTGCCCTGAGCAGTGGACTGAGATTCAGGAGGCTTGATAATGCAGCCAAACGTGACTGCACAGGCTCATTACCATGAATTCTGAGGGGTGTTCAGCCCAGGGCCCTGCCTTGCAGAAACTGTCCAGTGCGCATGTGTATAACTCCATTTGTTCCTGTGCCTCTGTGGATGTGTGCGTGTCTGTGATTGTGAGAGTGTGTGTTTGTGTGTGGGTGTGTGTGTGAGGGAGGGAGAGACAGAGAGAACAGAATCACTGTGATACAGTGATTCTCTCTCTCTCTCTCTCTCTCTCTCTCTCTCTATATATATATATATATATATATATATGTAACATGTAGAGGTCTGAAAATATATTTTAGCTAGAGACCTGCACACCTCTGGATTAGGGTAGTAATGAGGATACACCTGGCCCCTCTGAGCCAGAGTCATGAGATACATCTCACAGAGACATTGTTGTCACTCTACAAATCTCTCTCAGCACAAACTACAGCTGTCAAATCATCTACTTCCTTCGTGCTCTTTTTGTCCACAGAGTCCTATCCCAAAACTGTAGATCAAAAAAGAAATAGACATAGTGCAGTTCCCTGAACACAGGATAGGCTGAGGCTGGACCAGGGAGATGAAATACGCCAGCTTGCATCTTGGCTGGAGCATCACTAAAACTATTTAAAATTTGGAGAGGCAAGGGCAGTTTTGGAGAGTGGGCTGCAGCCCAAATGTTGCTTCTTGGAGTGGCTAAATGCAGCCCTCCTCAATTTCATGCACACCATCCTTGTCCTTATTCCATGAGAGCCCAGGTCAAGAGAAGTGAAACTCTACCACCTTGGCACACACATTGTGCTTTCCCTCTATTGGGCCGAATGTAAAGGAAATGTGGTAAATATGGCAACAGCAGTGTGCAGATTTTCCATGCAAAACGGAAGTTTCCAGGGTCATGAAAGAGGGTGTTTTGATGGCTGTGAAATGTCTTTTCCAAGTGCATCCTAGGGTTTCAAATCCGTTTGAAACCTGAAGTTCATTCTTGTATCTAGGGAATATTCTCACCTCTGGCCCGAAGGCCCTTCCAACTAGGAGCACAGCTATCCCGGTGTCAGGAGGTCTGCCAGACTGATAGCTCCTGGAGGGATTCCTGAGTATGTACTCAGGCCCGAAGTGGTAACAGGTGTTTCCAATTGCCTTTATTAGCAGCAGCCAGGCCCTCAGGTAGGGGCGGGGCTGTGACCTCCACAGGAAGCTCTGAATTCAGCCAGTGGAGGCATCCATCTTCCTTTTTTCTCTCCATAGCAAGGGCATAGGGAGTTTGTGCTTCCTGCAAGCAGAGTGACTTTGTATGGGGCACTCATGCATGCCTACTTCTGGGAATCTCTCTGAGTGTGATGTGTGGACCCCAGGACACCATGATCAGGGATTGTGAGGCCACAGGAGCAATTGCCTTAGCCAGACCCAAAGGGTAGGTTGAGCAGCAGGGTTCATACATTATTGTTTGGTCAAATAGAGTCCCCATCTATGTTGAAACACAGCTCTTTCTGGGTTCATTCTGGGCTTGTAATCTCCTGCCCTGAGCAGTGGACTGAGAGTCTGGAGGCAAAGTAGCCATTCAAACGTGACTGGACAGGCTCCTGCCTCTGAATTCTATCGGTGCCCCAGCTTACCACATTGGCTGTGTTTGGATGATAGTGAGGCATGAGATTGAATACGGAACTTAGGAGACGGAGACATGAGAGTACCTTTGCATGTGCATTCTTGCTTAGCCAGAATCTGGGCTAGCTGGCTAACCCTGACCAGCTAGGTTCTCTGTACATAAGTTGCAGGTGAGGCTGGCTAACTTCCCACCCATGCTCTGAGACTACTATAGGTGAGCTCTGAGCACACACAGACACAGACAGAGAGACAATCACACACACACACATTACTGGCAGGTCTGGTAGTACAGCATATGGTGAAGGCTGGGGCTGTCTGGGGTCTGTGGGCATCAGAGCTGCTGCCGTACAATCTCTACAAGCCAGCTTTGAATCTGTCATCAATGAACACAGTGCAGGAGGTTTTTGAAATCTCATCTCTTTCCAGCAGAAGTGGCTGGTGGGCGGGCCTTCCAGAGGCTGCCCTATGAGCATGTTGCAGGGCCGTGTGGGCTGTGCTCAATGTTGCTGGCCAATCACTGACTATGGTCCTTGACACTACTGGGCGTGTCCTAGCACACTGGCCAGTGATATTGCTGGCAGGGTTTCTGGGCGTGGCCTAGGCCTCTGGAATATCAGAGCATGGCTGGTGCCCTGTCTGCAGTCCTTCTGAAGTAAGCCTGACAATGGGAGCTCAGAGATGGCCTTATAAGGCTGGGCCTCCTTCCAGGAAGTGTGAAGCAGGGTTCACCCAGGGCCCTGCCTTGCAGAAGCTATCCAGTGTACATGTGTATAACTCCTTTTGTGCCTGTGCCTCTGTGGATGTGTGCGTGAGTGTAACTGTGAGAGTGTATGTTTGTGTGTGTTTGTGTGTGTGTGTGTGTGAGGGAGGGAGAGACAGAGAGAAAAACAGAATCACTGTGGCACAGGTGATATTGTGCAAAACACTTGGCACATTATGATTTACAGGTCAATATTGACACCATCGTAGCTCTCCTTGGCCCTTGGAGACTTTTCTTATTTTCAGATGTAAAGACACTGAAGAGGGAGAGGTTTTTGCCCTGAGGCTTGCATTGGAAACTAGCAGCTGCCCTGTGTGTGTTGCCAGACTAGGAAACTTGTGGTGCCTGTCCATGTGGAGATTGTCCTAGATCAGTTCCTTCTCGAGCCTTTTTAGCTAGGTCCCGTAGCAGCTGAGTATAACTAATGATTTGGAGATTTTACTCCTTTGGATAATTCTTTTCCTGATGCACAGATTCTCTCGAGGTTTTAGCAATCAATTGTCTGAATGTCATATCGCATCCAATGTAGAAAATGACTACATTAGTGTCTTGCTGTCTCTCTCTCTATCTCTCTCTATATATAAATATATACATATATATGTATATATAACATGTAGAGGACTGAAAATATATTTTAGATAGAGACCTGCACAGCTCTGGATTCGGGTAGTAATGCGGAAACCACTGGACCTTGTGAGCCACAGTCATGAGAGACATCTCACAGAGCCATTCATTTACCTCTTGTCACTCTACAAATCTCTCTCAGCACAAACTACAGCTTCCAAAACATCTACTTCCCTCTTGGTCTTTTTGTCCACGGAGACCTATCCCAAAACTGTAAATCAAAGAAGAAGTACACATAGTGCAGTTCCCTGTACACAGGACAGGCTGAGACTGGACCAGGGAGATGAAATATGCCAGCCTGCATTTGACTGAGCATCACTAAAACTTCTTCAAATTTGGAGAGGCTAGGGCAGTTTTTGAGAGTGGGCTGCAGGCCAAGTGTTGCTTCTTAAAGTGGGCTAAGACCTAGATGTTCTAATTGTAACCTTTCCTCACATACATAAAATAACAATGCCACTTGTAAGAAGTATGTATTGGCATGAAGGGTATGTCTTCAGTGCTCTGGCACTGATCAACACAGGGCCAAAATTTCTGTCCTTTTCAGTCACTGTCATTCTGTCTCTCAGACTGTCCCTGTGTGCCTTCTTCCCTGGAACCTTCCTGGAAGTCAGTGAATGCATCGTGAACTTGGTCTTCACAGTGTTCAAATTTTCTTTTCTTTGCCTGTTGAATTATTTAGTCTCCTGCATATGGAGTAGTACAGAGGGGAACTGAGGATACAGCGATCCTGCTGCAGGTAACAAACATATGTCCATCTCCAGCTGCAGCTCTCCAGGCCCTCTGTGCTTGACTCCCATTCTCCAGGGCCCTGTGGCTGACACTCAGCCTAAATGAAGTCCTCCTCAATTTCCTGTACAGCATCCTTGTCCTTATTCCATGATAGCCCAGGTGAAGAGAAGTGAAACTCTACCACCCTGGTACACACATTGTGCGTTCCCTCTATTGGGCCGAATGTAAAGGATCTTGGTACTGATGGCCACACCAGTGTCCAGATTTTCCACGCAAAACGGAAGCTTCCAGCGTTCAGAAAGAGGGTGTTTTGATGGCTGTGAAATGTCTTTTCCAAGTGCCTCCTGGGGTTTCAAATCCTTTTGAAACCAGATGTTCTTTCTTGTATCTAGGGAATATTCTCACCTCTGGCGCGAAGTCCCTCCTAACTTGGAGCACAGCTATCTCAGGGTTAGGATGTCTGCCAGCCTGCTAGCTCCTGGAGGGATTCCTGAGTATGTCCTCAGACCCCAAGTGGTAACAGGTGTTTCCAATTGCCATTATTAGCAGCATCCAGGCCCTCAGGTGAGGTTCGGGGCTGTGATCTCCACTGGAAGCACCGAATTCAGCCAATGGAGGCTTCCGTCTTTCTTTTGTCTGTCCATAGCAAGGGCCCGGGGAGTTTGTGCTTCCTGCAAGCAGAGGGACTTTTTATGGGACACTCATGCATGCCTACTTCTGGGAATCTCTGAGTGTGATGTGTGGACACCAGGACAGCATGATCAGGGATTGTGAGGCCACAGGAGCAATTGCCTTAGCCGTACCCAAAGTGTAGGTGTAAGGGGCCGGGTTCATTCACTACTGTTTGGTCAAACACAGTTCCCATCTATGTTGAAACACAGCTCTTTCTGGGTTCTTTCAGGGCTTGTAATCTGCTGTCCTGAGCAGTGGACTGAGATTCTGGAGGCTGAGTAAGCAGCCAAACGTGACTGGACAGGCTCATTCCCCTGACTTCTGAGGGGTGCCCCAGCTTAGCCCGTTGTTAGTTTTTGGATGATAGTGAAGCATGGGATTGAATCAGGAACTCAGGAGAGGGAGACATGAGAATCCCTTTGCATATGCATTCCTGCTTAGCCACAATCTGGGTTAGCTGGCTTGCCATGTCAGGCTAGGTTCTCTGTACATAAGTTGCAGGTGAGGCTGGCTACCTTCCCACCCATGCTCTGAGACTACTATAGGTGAGCTCTGAGCACACACAGACACACACAGACAGACAAACACTCACACACACATTACTGTCAGGTCTGGTAGTACAGCATATGGTGAAGGCTGGGGCTGTATGGGGTCTCTGGGCATGAGAGCTGCTGCCTTACAATCTCTGCAAGCCAGGTTTGAACCTGTCATCAATGAACACAGTGTAGGAGGTTTTTGACTTCTGGTCACTTTCCAACTCATCTATTTCTCTTCTCGCCTTCTCTGTCTCTAACTCTCACATGCTCTCACACACTCTGTATTCAATCATTGATATTTTACTTATATACTTATTTTACTGACAGGCCCAGATATACAAAGAGAGTTACCAGAGCACTGATGATCTCTGGCTTGTTTTGTTGGTGATATCACCTAGGCTACTGGAGCCACAGCTTTGTATCTCTCTGACACAAGCAAAATTCTATCTCCTCATATCCATGGCAGTATCTCTAAGACATTATAATAAACATATACATCCATATATGTATACATAAATATACATATATATATATATATATATATATATCTGTCACTTTTAGAATTGTAGTCCTATGTAATTGATCTTTATCAGAATTAACACATTTATAACAGTTTCGTTTTTCATTAATAATTGGCCACCTAGTTGGAGCAGGATACAATACAATTATAAACAATAGAACCTTCCAGTAGCATTTCTAATAGCATTTCTATCAGCATTCTTATTGTGTAAGTACATATGAGTTTCTTTTCATTCTCCTGACATCTTAATTTCCATGGACTCTGAAGTGTCTCGGAATTTTTGAAGCAGCCCTCTGTTTCTCAGCAGATGGTTTCCATTTTCTACTGTAATCAGGTCTTCTTGTGCTTTTTTTATTTTTCATTTTTTCAAATCCTCCTAGATCATCCCCATTTATTTGCATATTTATTTTTTTATTTAGTCCTATATTACATGAGGGGTCATTTCTTCTGCTTTATAGATTTTTATCTTATAATTGAAGGGAAGTTTACACTCACAATACATTTTGTGTCGTAAATACTACACACATATGGTGAAGGCTGGGGTGGTCTGGGTTCTGTGGACATGAGACTGCTGCCTTACAATCTCTACAACCCAGGTTTGAACCTGTCATGTATGAACACAGAGTGGAAGGTTTTTGAATTCTGGTCTCTTTCCCACTCTTCTAGTTCTCTTCTTGCCTTCTCTATCTCTGACTCTCACAGCTCTCACTCTCTCTGTCTGCACTCATTAATATTTTACTTATATACTTATTTTACTGACAGGCCCTGATATACAAAGAGAGTCTCTTGTTTTGTTGGCGATTTCACCTAGGTTTCTGGAGCCTCAGCTTTGTAAGCCTCTCTGATACAAGACATACTCTGTCTCAGCATAGCCAGCCAGTATCCCTCAGAGTTTAAAATAAAGATACACATACATATATGTAAATATATATACATATATATCAGTAATTTTCAGAAATGTTGACATTTTTATTTGATCTTAATGTAGAATTACCACATTTATAACGGCCTTTTTATTCGTAAATAATTGGTCACATAGTCGGAGCAGTATTCACTACAATTATTAATTATAAGCCTTCCAGGAGCATTTCCAACAGCCTTTCTATCAGTATCCTCATTGTAATTATCATAGCACATAACTTGCCTCCATTTTCTAATCTAAGCTTCAATATGTATGCCTTTCTTTTCATTCTCTGGAATTCTTAATTTGCCTGTACCCTGAAGTTTCAGGGAAGTTTTGCAGCAGCCCTCTGTTCCTCAGAAGACGTTTTCTATATTTCTGCTGTAATCAGGTCTTCCTGTGGTTTTTGTTTTTATTTTTTTCAAATCCTCCTAGATCATCCCTATTCATTTGCATATTTATTTATTTATTTAGTCCCATATGACATGAGGCGTCATTTCTTCTGCCTGGTAGATTTTCTCTTTAATTGAAGGGAACTTTTGACACACAATACATTTCCTTTTGCAGATACTACACACTACTACAACTATTACTGCACTGTTTTTGACAGTGACAGCCAATGCACAATGGATTAGTATTGCACGGCACAGAGGTTATTTTTTCCACTTTCCCTGTATTTCTGTACATCATTTGTAACTTTATTACTGAGGAGAAGGAAACAGTTGTAAATTGAGAGAGCAGGGCCCAAGCAGGAAGAGAGACAGAGAGACAGCTGCAGTTCTGATTTTACACTAGCCCAGCTTTTCCCTAGCTGGGTAAGTGGTGAGCAGGGGCTCAAAAAGGGGTCCTGGGCTTCCACATAGTTCCCTGGCATCTCCAACAGCTGTGACGGAAACCCATGCTCCCTTCGTTGTCCATGTAACTTTTAATCTGCTCTAGGCACTTCTCCCATTCATATGACAGAAACTTAAAACTTCTCCCCTCCACCCATGAAACTTTGACCTTATAATTGAGTGCAAAACAGCAACCCCAATTCACGTTATTTCATGGAAAATTGTGTGCGTCTCTGTGGGAGGGTGTGTGTGTGTGTAAGTGTACATAAGTGTGTTTCAGTTATGATTACCGCTGTTGTTTCTTTATTCCTGATGCAGATTCTTAGAAACTGGGTTGTGCAATGACAAAGGAAGTTTCCACTGAACAAGTGGTTTTTCAAATATGAATGGCACATGGATATTCTTGACACTGTTGTGCATCCTCCCAGGTGGTCCTCAGATGGGTTCTTTCCTTTGCTATTCCCATGGTGTGTGTAATTTTCTGTGTAGACTCAAAGAGGAGTGGCATGGGGGAGCTCAGCTGCATTCTTCTGTGTGCCCACAAGGTGGTAGCATAGCCCATAGATGAGTGTAGTGATTCTGGGGAATGAGGAGAATTCTGCGATTTGTGGCCCATGGATAGCAAGATTGAAATTGAAGTAGAGTGAACTAGACATCTGTTCTTTCCTGTGGGTGGGGGGATCCCCCATTTGGCTTTGCAAGTGGAAGGGGTTTCTCTCTTTGTCTGGGATGACTCTACTGTGAGCTTTTGAATCCCTGTACTCAGCTGCATTCTGCTGGGTGTCCACAAGAGGGCAGCTCCAGTGTGGGACTAAGGCACCATGGGGCAAGTGCCCTGAAGCACTGGGATACAAGTGTGGAGACGGTGTTTATGGGTTTGCCCCAAGAGCATGGCCAGCCTAGCTCAAGCAGGCAGTATCCTACGGATGGGTCCAGACAGGAGCTGTTGGGTCGTGTTGGCAGAAACAGGGCCTTCAGAGGATGGCAGACAGTCCCCAGGGGCGGGTCTAAGAGACTGTGCCCTCTGAGCCTGAGGGGAGGGCCCAGTGGGTATTCATAGAGACAGCTGGCCAATTAGAGAAGAGGATCATCACCCTCAGGGGTGTGAACCAAGAGCTGGCTAATGAGAACAGAGGAGAAGTCGCGAGGGCGGGCCTCAGAGAGCAGCCTTCTGAAGGTAGCCCGCCAATGGGAGCTCAGAGCTGGCTTTAAAAGGCAGACGTGCTTCTAGGAAGTGCGAAGCAGGGTTCAGCCTAGGGCCCTGCCTTGCAGAAGCTGTCCAGTGCGCATGTGTATAACTCCATTTGTGCCTGTGCCTCTGTGGATGTGTGCGTGCGTGACTGTGAGTGTGTGTGTTTGTGTTTGTGTGTGTGTATGTGTGTGGTAGGGAGAGAAAGATAACAACAGAATCACTGTGTCACAGGAGATTTTGTGCAAAACACTTGGCACATTCTGATTTACTACTCAATATTGACACCATTATAGCTCTTCTTGTCCCTTGGACACTATTTTTCTTTTCATATGTAAAGACACTGAAGAGTGAGAGGTTTTTTCCTAAGGCTTGCTCTGGGAACTAGCAGCTTCCCTGTGTGTGTTGCCAGACTAGGAAACTTGTGGTGCCTGTCCATGTGGAGAGTCTCCTGGATGAGTTCCTTCTCAAGCCTTTTTCGTTAGGTCCCATTGGAGCTGCATATTGCTAATGATTTGAAGATTTTACTCCTTTGGACAATTATTTTCCTGATGCACAGTTTATCTCCAGGTTTTAGCAGTCAATTGTTGAATGTCATATCGCATGCATTGTAGAAAATGACTACATCAGTGTCTTGCTGTCTCTCTCTTTCTATATATATATATATATATATATATATATATATATATATATCATGTAGAGGTCTGAAAATATATTTTAGAATATTCTGACCTCTTGCCAGAAGGCCCTCCCAATTAGGAGCACAGCTATCCCGGGGTCAGGAGGGCTGCAAGCCTGCTACCACCTGGAGGGATTCCTTAGTATTTCCTCAGGGCCCAAGTGCTAACAGGTGTTTCCAATACCCTTTATTAGCAGCAGCCAGGCCCTCAGGTGAGGGGCGGGGCTGTGATGTCCACTGGAAGATCAGAATTCATCTAATGGAGGCATCCATCTTTCTTTTCTCTCTCCATAGCAAGGTCCCGGAGAGTTTGTGCTTCCTGCAAGCAGAGCGACTTTGTATGGGACACTCATGTATGCCTACTTCTGGGAATCTCTCTGAGTGTTATGTGTGGACACCAGGACACCATGATCAGGAGGCCACAGGAGCAATTGCCTAAGCCGGACCCAAAGGGTAGGTGTAAGGGACCGGGTTCATCCACTATTGTTTTGTTGAACACAGTTCTCATCTATGTTGAAGCACAGCTGTTTCTGGGTACTTTCTGGGCTTGTAATCTGCTGCCCTGAGGAGTGGACTGAGTCTGGAGGCTGAGTAGTCCACGAAAAGTGACTGGATAGACTCCTGCCCCTGAATTCTGACGAGTGACCCAGCTTAACCTGTTGGCAGTTTTTCGATGATAGTGAGGCATTAGATTGAATCGGGGACTCAGGAGAGGGGACATGAGAGTCCCTTTGCATGTGCATTCTTGCTTAGCCAGAATCTGGGCTAGCTTGCTTGCCCTGACCAGTTAGGTTCTCTGTACATAAATTGCAGGTGAGGCTGGATACCTTCCCACCCATGCTCTGATTCTAAGATAGGTGAGCTCTGAGCACACACAGACACAGACAGACAGACAGACAAATACACACACACACTCTTTACTGTCAGGTCTGGTAGTACAGCATATGGTGAGGGCTGGGGATCCCTGAGGTTTGTGGGCATGAGAGCTGCTGCCTTACAATCTCTACAAGCCAGGTTTTAACCAGTCATCAATGAACACAGTGTAGGAGGTTTTTGAATTCTCACTCTTTCCAGCAGAAGCGGCTGGTGGGCGGGCCTTCCAGAGGCTGCCCAATGAGAGTGCTGCAGGGCCATGTGGGCGGTGCTCAAGGTTGCTGGCTAATCTCTGACTAGGGGTCTTGACACTCCTGGGCGTGTCCTAGCACACTGGCCAATGATATTGCTGGGAAGGTCTGGGCGTGGCCTAGACCTCTGGAATATCAGAGCATGGCTGGTGCCCAGCCTGTGGGCCTTCTGAAGTAAGCCTGACAATGGGAGCTCAGAGCTGGCCTTAAAAGCCTGGGCGTGCTTCCAGGAAGTGCGAAGCAGGGTTCAGCCCAGGGCCCTGCCTTGCAGAAGCTTCCCGGTGTGCATGTGTATAACTCCATTTGTGCCTGTGCATCTGTGGATGTGTGCGTGTGTGTAACAGTGAGAGTGTGTGTTTGTGAGTGTTTGTGTGTGTGTGTGGGAGGGAGGGAGAGAGAGAGTGAACAACAGAATCGCTGTGGTACAGGTGATTTTGTGGAAAACACTTGGCACATTCTGATTTACAGCTCAATATTGACACTATTGTAGCTCTCCTTGGCCCTTGGTCATTTTTCTTATTTTCAGATATAAAGACACTGAAATCGGAGAGGTTTCTGACATGAGGCTTGCTCTGGAAATTAACAGCTGCCCTGTGTGTGTTGCCAGACTAGTAAACTTGTGGTGCCTGTCCATGTGGAGAGACTCCTGGATGAGTTCCTTCTCGGGCCTTTTTTGCTAGGTCCCCTTGGAGCTTCATATAGCTAATGATTTGGAGATTTTACTCCTTTGGAGAATTCTTTTCCTGATGCACAGATTCTCTCTCTCGAGGTTTTAGCAATCAATTGTCTGAATGTCATATCGCATCCAATGTAGAAAATGACTACATCATTGTCTTGTTCTCTCTCTCTCTCTCTCTCTATATATATATATATATATACACACACACACACACACATATATATATATATATATATATATATAAATATATAAATATATATAACATGTAGAGTTCTGAAAATATATTTCAGCTAGAGACCTGCACAGCTCTGGATTCGGTTAGTAATGCGGATACACCTGGCCCTTCTGAGCCACAGTCATGAGAGACATCTCACAGAGCCATTCGTTTACCTCTTGTCACTCTACAGATCTATCTCAGCACAAACTACAGCTGCCAAGTCATCTACTTCACTCTTGCTCTTTTTGTCCACCGAGTCCTATCCTAAAACTGTAAATCAAAGAAGAAATAGACATAGTTCAGTTCCCTGCACAAAGGACTGGCTGAGGCTGGACCAGGAAGATGAAATACGCCAGCCTACATTGGCTGGAGCATCACTAACACTACTTCCAATTTGGAGAGTCAAGGGCAGTTTTGGAGAGTGGGCTGAAGGCCAAGGGTTGCTTCTCAGAGTGGTCTAAGACCTAGATGTTCTAAGTGTAAACTTTCCTCACAAACATAAAATCACAATGCCACTTGTAAGAAGTATGCATGGGCATGGAGGGGTGTCTTCAGTGCTCTGGCAGTGAACAACACAGGGCCAGAATTTCTGTCCTTTTCAGTCACTGGATTCTGTCTCTCTGACTGTCTGTGCATGCCTTCTTCCCTGGATCCTTCCTGGAAGTCATAGCATGCATTGTGAACTCGGTCTTCCTGGTGTTGAAATTTTCCTTTCTTTGCCCTTTGGATTATTTAGTCTGGTACATATGGCGTAGTACAGAGGGGAACTGAGGAGACAGCTTTCCTGCTACAGGTAACAGGCATATGTCCATCTCCAGCTGCAGCTGTCCATGCCCTCTGTGCTTGATTCCCATTCTCCAGGGCCCTGTGTCTGACACTCAGCCTAAATGCAGCCCTCCTCAATTTCCTGCACCACATCCTTGTCCTTATTCCATGAGAGCCCAGGTCAAGAGAAGTGAAACCCTACCACCCTAGTAAACACATTGTGCTTTCCCTCTATTGGGCCAAATGTAAAGGATCTGTGTTACTGATGGCCAGAACAGTGTCCAGATTTTCCATGCAAAACGGAAACTTCCAGGGTTCAGAAAGAGGGTGTTTTGATGGCTTTGAAATATCTTTTCCACGTGCCTCCTGGGGTTTCAAATCCTTTTGAAACCTAAAGTTCGTTCTTGTATCTAGGGAATATTCTCACCTCTGGCCCAAAGGCCCTCCCAACTAGGAGCACAGCTATCCCGGGGTCAGGAGGTCTGCCAGCCTGCTAGCTCCTGGAGGGATTCCTGAGTATGTCCTCAGGTCCCAAGAGGTAACAGGTGTTTCCAATTGCCTTTATTATCAGCAGCCAGGCCCTCAGGAGAATGGTGGGGCCATGTTCTCCACTGGAATCTCCTAATTCCACCAATGGAGGCATCCATCTTGCTTTTGTCTCTCCATAGCAAGGGCCCTGGGAGTTTGTTCTTCCTGCAAGCAGAGAGACTTTGTATGGAACACTCATGCATGCCTAATTCTGGGAATCTCTCTGAGTGTGATGTTTGGACACCAGGACACCATGATCAGTGATTGTGAGGACACAGGAGCAATTGTTTTGGCTGGACACAAAGGGTAGGTGTAAGGGGCCTGGTTCATCCACTTTTGTTCGGTCAAACACAGTTCCCATCTATGTTGAAACACAGCTCTTTCTGGGCTTGAAATCTGCTGCCCTGAGAAGTGGACTGAGAGTTTGGAGGCTGAGTAGGCAGCCAAACATGACTGCACAGGTCATTCCCCTGAATGCTGTGGGGTGCCCCAGCTTACCCCATTGGCAGTGTTTGGATGATAGTGAGGCATGGGATTGAATCAGGAACTCAGGAGAGGGAGACATGAGAGTACCTTTGCATGTGCATTCTTGCTTAGCCAGAATCTGGGCTAGCTGGCTTGCCCTGACCAGCTAGGTTCTCTATACATAAGTTGCAGGTGAGTCTGTCTACCTTGACTCCCATGCTGTGAGACTAAGATAGGTGAGCTCTGAGCACACACAGACACACACAGACTGACAGACAGGCAGACACACAGGCATTAAAGTCAGGTCTGTTAGTACAGCATATGGTGAAGGCTGGTGCTGTATGGGGTCTGTGGGCATGAGAGCTGCTGCCTTACAATCTCTACAAGCCAGGTTTGAACCTGCCATCAATGAACACAGTGTAGGAGGTTTTTGACTTCTGGTCTCTTTTCATCTAATCTATTCCTCTTCTCGCCTTCTCTGTCTCTAACTCTCACATGCTCTCATACACTCTGTCTTCACTGATTGATATTTTACTTATATACTTATTTTACTGACAGGCCCAGATATACAAAGAGAGTTACCTGAGCACTGCTGAGATCTGGCTTGTTTTGTTGGTGATATCACCTAGGCTACTGGAGTCACAGCTTTGTAAGTTTTTCTGACACAAGCCATATTCTGTCTCCTCATTTCCATGGCAGTATATCTCAGACTTTATAATAAACATATACATCCATAAATATAAATATAAATATAAATATAAATATAAATATAAATATAAATATAAATATAAATATAAATATAAATATAAATATAAATATAAATATAAATATAAATATAAATATAAATATAAATATAAATATAAATATATATATATCATTTATAGAATTGTCGACCTATGTATTTGACCTTAATCAGAATTAACACATTTATAACAGCTTCCTTTTTCATTAATAATTGTCCACCTAGGTGGAGCAGGATTCAATACAATTATAAATAATAGAACCTTCCAGTAGCATTTCTAATAGCATTTCTATCAGCATCCTTATTGTAATTACCATAGTACAGAACTTGACTCCTATCTCTAGTGTAACTTTCAGTACATATGAGTTTCTTTTCATTCTACTGAAATCTTAATTTCCCTGGACTCTGAAGTGTATCAGAATTTTTGAAGCAGCCCTCTGTTTCTCAGCAGATGGTTTCCATTTTCTGCTGTAATAAGCTCTTATTGTGCTTTTGTTTTTATTTTTCATTTTTTTCTAATCCTCCTAGATCATCCCCGTTTATTTGCATATGTATTTATTTATTTAGTCCTATATTACATGAGGGGTCATTTCTTCTGCTTGATAGATTTTTATCTTATAATTGAAGGGAAGTTTACACTCACAATACATTTAGTGTTGTAAATACTACACACATATGGTGAAGGCTGGGGTGGTCTGGGGTCTGTGGATGTGAGACTGCTGCCTTACAATCTCTAAAAACCAGGTTTGAACCTGTCATGTATGAACACAGTGTTGGAGGTTTTTGACTTCTGGTCTCTTTGCCACTTTTCTATTTCTCTTCTTGCCTTCTCTGTCTCTGAATCTCACAGGCTCTCACTCACTCTGTCTGTACTCATTAATATTTTACTTATATACTTATTTTACTGACAGGCACTGATATAAAAAGAGAGTCAGCAGGGCACTGCTGTGCTCTGGCTTGTTTTGTTGGCGATTTCACCTAGGTTTCTGGAGCTTCAGCTTTGTAAGTCTCTCTGGCACAAGCCATAATCTGTCTCCTCATAGCCATGCCAGTATCCCTCTGAGTCTATAATAAAGATACACTTACATTTATGTACATGTATATACATATATATATATATATATATATATATATATATATCGGTCATTCTTAGAATTTTTGACCTTTTTATTTGATCTTAATGCAGAATTACCACATTTATAACAACCTCCTTATTCTTAAATAATTGGTCACATAGTTGGAGCAGGATTCACTACAATTATAAATAATAAACCTTCCAGGAGCATTTCCAATAGCCTTTCTATCAGTCTCCTCATTGTAATTTTCATAGCACAGAAATTGCCTCCATTTTCTTGTGTAAGCTTCAATAAGTACGCCTTTCTTTTCATTCTCAGGAATTCTTAATTTGCCTGGACCCTGAAGGGTCAGGGAAGTTTTGAAGCAGCCCTCTGTTTCTCAGCAGATGTTTTCTATATTTCTGCTGTAATCAGGTCTTCCTGTGGTTTTTGTTTTTATTTTTTTTCAAATCCTCCTGGATCATCCCCATTCATTTGCATATTTATTTATTCATTTATTTAGTCCCATATCACATGAGGGGACATTTCTTCTTCGTGATAGATTTTCTCTTATAATTGAAGGGAACTTTTGACACACAATACATTTCTTTTTGCTGACACTACACACTACAACACTACTACTGTTTTTGACAGTGACATCCAATGCACAATGGATTAGTATTGCATGGCTCTAAAGAATATTCACTATTTAACCTACAATGTTTTTAACTTCACAAATATTTATTCTGTTCTTTCTTGGGGGATGAATGCTTTACAGTCAACAGTTATATGTAATAGTGGACACAGAGGTAATTTTTCCCACTTTCCCTGTATTTCTGTACATCCTTTGTAACTTTCTTACTGAGGAGAAGGAAACAGTCATAAATTGAGAGAGCAGGGCCCAAGCAGGAAGAGAGACAGAGAGACCGCTGCAGTTCTGATTTGACACTAGCCCAGCTTTTCCCTAGCTGGGTAAGTGGTGACCAGGGGCTCAAAACGGGGTCCTGGGCTTCCATATAGTTCCCTGCCATGTCCACCTGCTGTTCCTCCAACCCATGCTCCCTTCATTGTCCATGTAACTATCGATCAGCTCTAGGCAATTCTCACCTTCATATGTCAGAAACTTAACACTTCTCCCCTCCACCTATGAAACTTTGACCTTTTACTTGAGTGTTCTTTTCAAGATACACAGTTTCTCTCCAGGTTTTAGAAATCAATGTCTGAATGGCATATCGCATCCATTGTAGACTACATCAATGTCTTTCTCCCTCTCTCTCTCTCTCTCTCTCTCTCTCTCTCTCTATATATATATATATATATATATAATGTAGAGGTATGAAAATATATTTTAGCTAGAGACCTGCACAGCTCTGGATTCAGGTCATAATGCGAATACACCTGGCCCTTTTGAGCCACAGTCATGAGAGACATCTCACAGAGCCATTCATTTACCTCTTGTCACTCTACAAATCTCTCTCAACACAAACTACAGCTGCCAAAACATCTACTTCACTCTTGCTTTTTTGTCCACCGAGTCCTATCCCAAAACTGTAAATCAAAGAAGAAATAGATATAGTTCAGTTCCCTGTACACAGTACAGGCTGAGGCTGGACCAGTGAGATGAAATACACCATCCTGCATTGGGCTGGAGCATCACTAAAATTACTTCCAATTTGTAGAGGCAAGGGCAGTTTTGGAGAGTGGGCTGCAGTCCAAGTGTTGATTCTCAGAGTGGGCTAAGACCTAGATGTTCTAAATGTAACCTTTCCTCACAAACATAAAATAACAATGCCACTTGTAAGAATTATGAATGGGAATGGAGGTTTTGTCTTCAGTGCTTTGGTACTGATCAACACAGGGCCAGAATTTGTCATTTTCAGTCACTGTCTTTCCTCTCTCTCTGACTGTCTCTATGTGCCTACTTCCCTGGACCCTTTGTGGAAGTCAGTGCATCCATCGTGAACTCGGTCTTCCTGGTGTTGAAGTTTTCCTTATTTTGCCCTTTGGTTTAGTTAGTCTCATGCTTATGGCGCAGTACAGAAGAGAACTTAGGAGACAGCGTTTCTGCTGCAGGTAACAGGCATATGTCCATCTACAGCTGCAGCTGTACAGGCCCTCTGTGCTTGACTCCCATTCTCCAGGGCCCTGTAGCTGACAGTCAGCCTAAATGCAGCCCTCCTCAATTTCCTGCACCACATCCTTGTCCTTATTCCATGAGAGCCCATGTCAAGAGAAGTGAAACTCTACGACCCTGGCACACACATTGTGCTTTCCCTCTATTGGGCAGAATGTAAAGTATCTGTGGTACTGATGGCCACACCAGTGTCCAGATTTTCCATGCAAAACGGAAGTTTCCAGGGTTCAGAAAGAGGGTGTTTTGATGGCTGTGAATTGTCTTTTCCAAGTGTCTCCTGGGGTTTCAAATCCTTTTGAAACCTGAAGTTCTTTCTTGTATCTAGGGAATATTCTCACCTCTGGCCAGAAGGGCCGCCCAACTCGGAGCACAGCTATCCCGGGGTCAGGAGGTCTGCCAGCCTGGTAGCTTCTTGAAGATTCCTGAGTCTGTCCTCAGGGCCCAAGTGTAAAAGTTGTTTCCAATTGCCTTTATTAGTAGCATCCAGGTGGTCAGGTGATGGGTGGTGCTTGATTTCCACTCGAAGCTCCTAATTCAGCCAATGGAGGCATCCATCATCCATTAATGTCTCCATAGCAAGGGTCCGGGGAGTTTGTGCTTCCTGCAAGCACAGCGACTTTGTATGGGACACTCATGCATGCCTATTTCTGGGAATCTCTCTGAGTGTGATGTGTGGATACCAGGACACCATGTTCAGGGATTGTGAGGCCACAGGAGGAATTTCCTTAGCAGGACACAAAGGTGAGGTGTAAGGGGCCGGGTTCATCCAATATTGTTTGGTCAAACACAGTTCCCATCTATGTTGAGACACAGCTCTTTCTGGCTTCTTTCTTAGCGTGTAATCTGCTGTCTACTGAGAAGTGGACAGGGAGCCTGGAGGCTGAGTATGCAGCCAAACGTGACTTTGGATTATTCAGTCTCCTGCATATGGCATAGTACATTGGGGAACTTAGGAGACAGCGATCCTGCTGCGGGTAACAGACATATGTCCATCTCCAGCTGCAGCTGCCCAGGCCCTCTGTGCTTGTCTCCCATTCTCTAGGGCCCTGAGGCTAACACTCAGTCTAAATGCAGCCCTCCTCAATTTCCTGCACTGCATCCTTGTCCTTATTCCATGAGAGCCCAGGTCAAGAGAAGTGAAACTCTATCTCTCTGACACACACATTGTGCTATTCCTCTATAGGGCCAAATGTAAAGGAGCTGTGGTACTGATGGCCACACCAGTGTCCAGATTTTCCACGCAAAACGGAAGCTTCCAGGGTTCTGACAGAGGGTGTTTTGATGGCATGGAAATGACTTTTCCAAGTGCCTCATGGGGTTTCATATCCTTTTGAAACCTGAAGTTCTTTCTTGCATCTAGAGAACATTCTGACCTCCGGCCAGAAGGCCCTGCCAATAAGAGCACAGCTATCCTGGGGTCCGGAGGTCTGCCAGCCTCCTAGCTCCTGGAGGGATTCCTGAATATTTTGTCCTCAGGTCCCAAGTGGTAAGAGGTGTTTCCAATTGCCTTTATTAGCAGCAGCCAGGCCCTCAGGTGAGGGGCGCGGCTGTTATCTCTACTGGAAACTCCTAATTCAGCCAATGGAGGCATCCATCTTCCTTTTGTCTCTCCATAGCAAAGGCCCGGGTAGTTTGTGCTTCCTGCAAGCAGAGCGACTGGTAATCTGTTGTCTACTGAGAAGTGGACAGGGAGCCTGGAGGCTGAGTATGCAGCCAAATGTGACTGGACAGGGTCCTGCCCCTGAATTCTGAGGGGTGCCCCAGCTTACCCCGTTGGCAGTTTTTGGATGATAGTGCGGCATGAGATTGAATCGGGAACTCAGGAGAGAGAGGCATGACAGTCCCTTTGTATATGCATTCTTGCTTAGCCAGAATCTGGTCTAGCTGTCTTTCCATAGTTACAGGTGAGGCTGGCTACCTTGTCACCCATGCTCTGCGACTACTATAGGTGTGTTCTGAGCACACAGACACACACACTCACACACATTACTGTCATGTCTGGCAGTACCGCATATGGTGAAGGCTGGGGCTGTCTGGGTCTATGGGCATGAGAGCTGCTGCCTTCCAATCTCTAAAGCCACGTTTGAAACTGTCATCAATGAACACAGTGTAGGAGTTTTTTGAATTCTGGTCTCTTTCCAACTCATCTATCTCTCTTCTCGCCTTCTCTGTCTCTAACTCTCACACACTCTGTCTTCAATCATTAATATTTTACTTATATATACATATATATTTTTACGGACAGGCCCAGATATACAAAGAGAGCTACCAGAGCACTGCTGAGCTCTGGCTTGTTGTGTTGGGGATTTCACCTAGGCTTCTGGAGCCTCAGTTTGTAAGTCTTTCTGACACAAGCCATATTCTATCACCTCATTTCCATGCCAGTATCACTCAGAGTTTATAATAAAGCAAAACACTTGGTACATTCTGATTTACAGTTCAATATTGACACCATTGAAGCTCTCTTTGGCCCTTGGTCACTTTGCTTCTTTTCAGATGTAAAAACACTGAAGAGGGAGAGGTTTTAGCCCTGAGGTATGCACTGGGAACTACCAGCTGCCCTGTGTCTGTTGCCAGACTAGGAAACTTATGGTGCCTGTCCATGTGAAGTGTCTCCTTGAAGAGTTCCTTCTCAAGCCTTTTTTGCTCTGTCCCATTGGAGCTGCATATAGCTAATGATTTTGAGATTTGATTCCTTTGGACAATTCTTTTCCTGATGCACAGTTTCTCTCCAGATTTTAGCAATCAATTGTCTGAATGTCATATCTAATCCATTGTAGAAAATGACTACATCAGTGTCCCTCTCTCTCTCTCTCTCTTTCTCTCTCTCTCTCTCTCTCTCTCTCTCTCTATATATATATATATATATATATATATATATATATATATATATATATATATACATATATGTAACATGGAGAGGTCTGAAAAAAAATTTAACTAGGGACCTGCACAGCTCTGGATTAGGGTAAGAATGCGGATACAGAATGCCCTCCCAACTAGGAGCACAGCTATCCCAGTGTCAGGAGGTCTGCCAGCCTGCTAGCTCCTGGAGCGATTCCTGAGTATGTCCTCAGGGCCCAAGTGGTAACAGGTGTTTCCAATTGACTTTATAGAATCAGCCTGGACCTCAGGTGAGGTGCGGGGCTGTGATCCCCACTGAAAGCTGTGAATACAGCAAATGGAGACATCCATCTTTCTTTTGTCTGTCCATAGCTAGGACCAGGGGAGTTTGTACTTCCTGCAAGCAGAGCAACTTTGTATGGGACACTCATGCATGCCTACTTCTGGGAATCTCTCTTAGTGTGATGTGTGTACACCAGAACAGCATGATCAGGGATTGTGAGACCACAGGAGCAATTGCCTTAGCCGGACCCAAAGGGTAGGTGTAAGGGACCTGGTTCATCCACTATTGTTTGGTCAAACACAGTTAACATCTATGTTGAAACATAGCTCTTTCTGGGTTCATTCTGGTCTTGTAATCTGCTGCCTGAGCAGTGGACTGAGAGTCTGGAGGCTAGTAGGCAGCCAAACGTGACTGGACATGCTCCCACCCTTGAATTCAGAGGGGTGCCCCAGCTTACCCTGTTGGCAGTGTTTGGATGATAGTGAGGCATGAGATTGAATCGGGAACTCAGGAGAGGGAGACATGAGAGTCCCTTTGCATGTGCATTCTGGCTTAGCCAGATCTGGGCTAGCTGTCTTGTCCTGACCAGCTAGGTTCTGTATACATAAGTTGCAGGAGAGGCTGGCTACTTTCCCAACCATGCTCTGAGAACACACAGACAGACAGACAGACAGACAGACACACACACATTAATGCCAGGTCTGGTAGTACAGCATATCGAGAAGGCTGGGGCTATCTGGGGTTTGTGGGCATGAGAGCTGCTGCCTTACAATCTCTAGAAGCCAGGTTTGAATCTGTCATCAATTCACAGAGTGTAGGAGGTTTCTGAATTCTCATCTTTTTCCAGCAGAAGTGGCTGTTGGGTAGGCCTTCCGGAGGCTGCCCAATGAGAGTGCTGCAGGGCTGTGTGGGCGGTGCTCAAGGTTTCTGGCCAATCACTGACTAGGGGCCTTGACACTCCTGGGCATGTCCTAGCACACTGTCCAATGATATTGATGGCAGGGGTTCTGGGAGTGGCCTAGGACTCTGGCATATCAGAGCACGGCTGGTGCGCTGTCTGAGGGCCTTCTGAAGTAAGCCTGACAATGGGAGGTCAGAGCAGGCCTTAAAAGCTGGGCGTGCTTCCAAGAAGTATGAAGCAGGGTTCACCCAGGGCCCTGCCTTGTAGAAGCTGTCCAGTGTGCATGTGTATAACTCCGTTTGTGCCTGTGCCCCAGTGGATGTGTGCGTGTGTGTAAATGTGAGAGTGTGTGTTTGTGTGTGTTTGTGTTTGTGTGAGGGAGGGAGAGAGAGAGTACAACACAGTCACTGTGGCACGCGTGATTTTGTGCAAAACACTTGGCACATTCTGATTTACAGCTCAATATGGACACCATTGTAGCTCTCCTTGGCCCTTGGTCACTTTTCTTATATTAAGATGTAAAGACACTGAAGACGGAGAAGTTTTTGTCCTGAGGCTTGCACTGGGAAATAGAAGCTGCCCTGTGTGTGTTGCCAGACTAGGAAACTTGTGGTGCCTTTCCATGTGGAGAGTCTCCTGGATGAGTTCCTTCTCGAACCTTTTCAGCTAGGTCCCTTTGGAGCTGCATATAGCTAATGATTTGGAGATTTTACTCCTTTGGACAATTATTTTCCTGATGCAGTTTCTCTCCAGGTTTTAGCAATCAATTGTCATATCGCATCCATTGTAGATAATGAATACATCAGTGTCTTGCTCTCCCTTTCACTCTCTCCCTCTCTCTCTCTCTCTCTCTCCCTCTCTCTCTCTCTCTATATATATATATATATATATATATATATATATATATATATATATATATATAACATGTAGAGGTCTGAAAATATATTTTATCTAGAGACCTGCACAGCTCTGGATTCGGGTAGTAATGCGGATACACCTGGCCCTTCTGAGCCACAGTCATGAGAGACATCTCACAGAGCCATTCTTTTACCTCTTGTCACTCTACAAATCTCTCTCAGCACAAACTACAGCTGCCAAATCATCTACTTCACTCTTGCTATTTTGTCCACTCAGGCCCAAAGTGGTAACAGGTGTTTCCAATTGCCTTTATTAGCAGCAGCCAGGCCCTAAGGTGAGGGGCGGGGCTGTGATCTCCACTGGAAACTCCTAATCCAGCCATTGGAGGTATCCATCTTCCTTTTATTCCTCCAAACGTGACTGGACAGACTCTTTCCCTTGAATTCTGAGGGGTGACCCAGCTTAACCCGTTGACAGTGTTTGGATGATAGTGAGGCATGAGATTGAATCGGGAACTCAGGAAAGGGAGACATGAGAGTCACTTTGCATGTGCATTCTTGCATAGCCAGAATCTGGGCTAGCTGGCTTACCCTGACCAGCTAGGTTCTCTGTACATAAGTTGCAGGTGAGGGTGGCTACCTTCCCACCCATGCTCTGAGACTACTATAGGTGAGCTCTGAGCACACACAGACACAGACACACACACATTAATGTCCTGTCTGGTAGTACATCATATGGTGAAGGCTGGGGCTGTCTGGGGTATGTGGGCATGAGAACTGCTGCCTTACATTCTCTACAAGCCAGCTTTGAACCTGTCATCAATGAACACAGTGTAGGAGGTTTTTGAATTCTGGTCTCTTTCCTACTCATCTATTTCTTCTCGCCTTCTCTGTCTCTAACTCTCACATGCTCTCATACACTGAGTCTTCACTCATTTATATTTTACTTATATACTTATTTTACTGACAGGCCCAGATATACAAAGAGTTACCAGAGCATTGCTGAGCTCTGGTTTGTTGTGTTGGCAATTTCTCCTAGGCTACTGGAGCCTCAGTTTGTAATTCTTTCTGACACAAGCCATATTCTGTCTCCTCATTTCCATGCGAGTATTACAGAGTTTCTAATAAAGAGATACATACATATATATATATATATATATATATATATATATATATATACATATATATATATAGACAGATATATTTATATATCTGTTATTTTTTGAATTGTCGACCTATGTATTTGACCTTAATTCAGTATTACCACATTTATAACAGCCTAGTTTTTCAGAAATTATTGGCCATATAGTTGGATCTGGATTCAATACAATTATAAATAATAGAACTTTCCACTAGCATTTTTAATCCTCTTTCTATCAGCAAACTTATTGTAATTATCATAGCCCAGAACTTCCCTCCTTTTTCTAGTGTAAGCTTCAATACGTATGTGTTTGTTTTCTTTTTCTGGAAATCTTAATTTCCTTGGACCCTGCAGTATTAGGGAATTTTTGAAGCAGCCCTCTGTTTCTCAACAGATGGTTTCTATGTTTCTGCTCTAATCAGGTCTTCTTGTGGTTTTTGTTTTCATTTTTTTTTATTTTTTCAAGTCCTCCTAGATCATCCCCATTTATTTGCATATTTATGTATTTGCTCAGGTATCACATGAGGGGACATTTCTTCTGCTTGATAGATTTTCTCTTATAATTGAAGGGAACTTTTGATGCACAATACATTTCCTATGGCAAATACTACACACATATGGTGAAGCCTTGGTTTGTCTGGGGTCTATGGGCATTAGAGCTGCTGCCTTACAGTGTCTACAACCCAGGTTTGAACCTGTCATGAATGAACACAGTCTAGGGGGTTTTTGTCTTCTGGTCTTTTTCCAACTCTTCTATTTCTCTTCTCGCCATCTCTGTCTCTGACTCTCACAGGCTCTCACTCACTCTATCTGCACTCAGTAATATTTTACTTATATCCTTATTTTATTGGCAGGCCCAGATATACAAAGAGAGTTACCAGAGCACTGCTGAGCTGTGGCTTGTTTTGTTGGTGATTTCACCTAGGCCACTGGAGCCTCAGCTTTGTAAGTCTCTCTGACACAAGCCATATTCTGTCTCCTCATATCCATGGCAGTATGTATCAGAGTTAATAATAAAGATATAAATCCATATACATATATATACACATATATAAATATACATATATATATATATCTGTCATTTTTGGAATTGTCAACCTATGTAATTGATCTTAATCAGAATTAACACATTTATAACAGCTTCCTTTTTCATTAATAATTGGACACATAGTTGGAGCAGGATTCAATACAATCATAAATAATAGAACCTTCCAGTAGCATTTCTAATAACATTTCTATCAGCATCCTTATTGTAATTATTATAGTACAGAACTTGCCTCCTTTCTCTAGTGTAAGCTTCAATACATATGAGTTTCTTTTCAATCTCCTGAAATCTTAATTTCCCTGGACTCTGAAGTGTCTCAGAATTTTTGAAGCAGCCCTCTGTTTCTCAGCAGATGGTTTCTATGTTTCTGCTCTAATCAGGTCTTCTTGTGCTTTTTGTATTCATTTTAATTTTTTTCAAATCCTCCTAGATCATCCAAATTTATTTGCATATTTATTTATTTATTTAGTCCTATATTACATGAGGGGTCATTTCTTCTGCTTGAGAGATTTTTCTCTTATAATTGAAGGGAAGTTTACACTCACAATACATTTCCTTTGGTAAATACTACACACATATGGTGAATGCTGGAGTTGTCTGGGGTCTGTGGACATGAGACTGCTGCCAATCTCTACAACCCAGGATTGAACCTGTCATGTATGAACACAGTGTGGGAGGTTTTTGACTTCTGTTCTCTTTCCAACTCTTCTATTTCTCTTCTTGCCTTCTCTGTCTCTGTCTATCACAGGCTTTCACTCACTCTGTCTGCACTCATTAATATTTTACTTATATATTATTTTACTGACAGGCCCAGATATACAAAAAGAGTCACCAGGGCACTGCTGAGCTCTGGCATGTTTTGTTGGCGATTTCACCTAGGTTTTTGGAGCCTCAGCTTAGTAAGTCTCTCTGGCACAAGCCATACTCTGTCTCCTCATAGCTATGCCAGTATCCCTCAGAGTTGATAATAAAGATACACATATATATATGTACATATATATACATATATATATCAGTTATTTTTAGAATTGTTGACATTTTTATTTGATCTTAACGCAGAATTACCACATTTATAACAGCCTCCTTATTCATAAATAATTGGTCACATAGTTGGAGCCGGATTCACTACAATTTTAAATTAGAAACCTTCCAGGAGCATTTCCAATAGCCTTTCTATCAGTATCCTTATTGTAATTATCATAGCACAGAACTTGCCTCCATTTTCTAGTGTAAGCTTCAATATGTATACATTTCTTTTCATTCTCAGTAATTCTTAATTTGCCTGGACCCTGAAGTGTCATGGAATTTTTGAAGCAGCCCTCTGTTTCTCAGCAGACGTTTTCTATTTTTCTGCTGTAATCAGGTCTTCCTGTGGTCTTTGTTTTTATTTTTTATTTTTTTCAAATCCTCCTAGATCATCCCCATTTATTTGCATATTTATTTATTTAGTCCCATATCACATGAGGGGTCATTTCTTCTGCCTGGTAGATTTTCTCTTATAATTGAAGGGAACTTCTGACACACAAAACATTTCCTTTTGCAGATACTACACACTACTACAACTACGACTGCACTGTTTTAGACAGTGACATCCAATGCACAATGGTTTAGTATGGCATGGCTCTAGAGAATGCTCACTATTTAACCTACAATTTTTTAAACCTCCCAAATATTTATTCTGTTCTTTCTTGGGGGATGAATGGTTTACAGTCAACAGTTACATGTAATAGTGGGCAAGGGGGCTAATTTTTCCCACTTTCCCTGTATTTCTGTACATCAGTTGTAACTTTCTTATTGAGGAGAAGGAAACAGTCATAAATTGATAGAGCAGGTCCTAAGCAGGAAGAGAGACAGTGAGACAGCTGCAGCTCTGATTTACCAGTAGAACAGCATTTCCCTAGCTGGGTAAGAGGTGACCAGGGGCTCAAAATGGGGTCCTGGGATTCCACATAGTTCTCTGGAATATTTGCTTAGCCAGAATCTGGGCTAGCTGGCTTACCCTGACCAGCTAGGTTCTGTACATAAGTTGCAGTTGGGGTTGTCTACCTTGACATCTATGCTCTGAGACTATTACAGGTGAGCTCTGAATACACAGAGAGAGAGACCGACATACACAAAAACACACACACACATTACTGTCAGGTCTGGTAGTACAGCATATGGTGAAAGCTGGGGCTGTTTGGGGTCTGTGGGCATGAGAGCTGCTGCCTTACAATCTCTACAAGCCAGGGTTGATCCTGTCAATAATGAACACAGTGTAGGAGGTTTTTTTATTCTGAGACACTGAAGAGGGAGAGGTTTTTGCCCTGAATCTGGCACTGGGAACTAGCAGCTGCCCTGTGTGTGTTGCCAGACTAGGAAACTTGTGGTGCCTGTGCATGTGGAGAGTCTCCTGGATGACTTCCTTCTCGAGCCTTTTTCGATCTTTGCCAGTTTTTGGATGATAGATAGTGAGGCATGGGATTGAATAGGGAAATCAGGAAATTTAGACATCAGAGTCCCTTTGCATATGCATTCTTGCTTAGCCAGAATCTGGGCTAGCTGGCTTGCCCTGACCAGCTAGGTTCTCTGTACATAAGTTGTAGGTGAGGCTGGCTACCTTGCCACCCATGCTCTGAGACTACTACAGGTGAGCTCTAAGCACACACAGACACACACAGTCAGACAAACAGACAGACAGACAGACACACACACACACACACACACACACACATTAAACAGCATGTGGTGAAGGTTGGGGCTGTCTGGGGTCTGTGGGCATGAGAGCTGCTGCCTTACAATCTCTACTAGCCAGGGTTGATCCTGTCATCAATGAACACAGTGTAGGAGGTTTTTGTATTCTGAGACACTGAAGAGGGAGAGGTTTTTGCCCTGAATCTGGCACTGGGAACTAGCAGCTGCCCTGTGTGTGTTGCCAGACTAGGAAACTTGTGGTGCTTGTGCATGTGGAGAGTCTCCTGGATGACTTCCTTCTCGAGCCTTTTTCGATCGGTCCCTTTGGATCTGCATATAGCTAATGATTTGGAGATTTTACTCCTTTGGACAAATCTTTTCCTGATGCTCAGTTTATCTCCAGGTCTTAGCAATCAATTTTCTTTATGTCATATCGAATCCATTGTAGAAAATAACTATATCAGTCTCTCTCTCTCTCTCTCTCTCTCTATATATATATATATATATATATATATATATATATATATTTATATATATATGTAAATTGTAGAGGTCTGAAAATATTTGTAGCTAGAGAACAGCACAGCTCTGTATTAGGGTAGTAAGGTGGATACACCTAGCCCTTCAGAGCCACAGTCATGAGAGACATCTCACAGAGAGATATCATTTATCACTCTACAAATCTCTCTCAGCACAAACTACCACTGCCAAATCATCTACTTCCCTCTTGCTCATTTTGTCCACCGAGTCCTATCCCAAAAATGAAAATCAAAGAAGAAATAGACATAGTGCAATTCCCTGCACACAGGACAGGCTGAGTCTGGACCAGGGAGATGCAATACGCCAGCCTGAATCTTGGCTATGGCATCACTAAGACTACATCCAATTTGGAGAGGCGGGGGCAATTTTCGAGAGAGGGCTGCCAGCCAAGTGTTGCTTCTCAGAGTGGTTAAGTCCTAGATGTTCTAAGTGTAAGATTTCCTCACAAACATATAATAACAATGCCACTTGTAAGAAGTATGCATGGGCTTGGAGGGTTTGTCTTCAGTGCTCTGGCACTGATCAACAAAGGGCCAGAATTTCAGTCCTTTCTGTCACTGTCATTCTGTCTCTCTAACTGTCTCTACGTGCCTTCTTTCCTGGGCTCTTACTGGAAGTCAGTGCATGCATCGTGAACTCAGTCATCCATGTGTTGAAATTTTCCTTTCTTTGTCGTTTGGATTATCCAGTCTCCTGCACTTGGTGTAGTACAGGGGAGAACTGCTGAGACAGCCTTGCTGCTGCAGGTTAAAGGCATATGTCCATCTGCAGCTGCAGCTGTCCAGGCCCTCTGTGCTTGACTCCCATTCTCCAGGGCCCTGAGGCTGACACTCAGCCTAAAAGCAGCCCTCCTCACCTTCCTGCACAGCGTCCTTGTCCTAATTCCATGAGAGACCAGGTGAAGAGAAGTGAAACTCTATCCCCCTGGCAGACATATTTTGCTTTCCCTCTATTAAGCCGAATGTAAAGGATCTGTGCTACTGATGGCCACACCAGTGTCCAGATTTTCCATGCAAAACGGAAGCTTCCAGGTTTCTGAAAGAGGGTGTTTTGATGGCTGTGAAATGTCTTTTCCAAGTGCCTCATGGGGTTTTCAAATCCTTTTGAAACCTGAAGTTCTTTGTTGTATCTAGGGAATATTCTCACGTCTGGCCAGAAGGGCCACCCAACTAGGAGCACAGGTATCCCGGGGTCAGGAGGTCTGCCAGCCTGCTAGTTCCTGGAGTGATTCCTGAGTATGTCCTCAGGGCCCAAGTGGTAACAGGTGTTTCCAATTGCCTTTATTAGCAGCATCCAGGCCCTCAGTTGAGGTTCGGGGTTGTGATCTCCACTGGAAGAACCAAATTCAGCCAATGGTGGCTTCCGTCTTTCTTTTGTCTGTCCATAGCAAGGGCCCGGACAGTTTGTGCTTCCTGCAAACAGAGAGACTTTGTATGGGACACTCAGGCATGCCTCCTTCTGGGAATCTTTCTGAGTGTTGTGTGTGGACACCAGGAGACCATGATCAGGGATGTAAGGCCATAGGAGCAATTGCCTTAGCCGGACCCAAAGGGTAGGTGTAAGGGACCGGGTTCATCCACTATTGTTTGGTCAAACACAGTTCCCATCTATGTTGAAACACAGCTCTTTCTGGGTACTTTCTGTGCTTGGAATCTGCTGCCCTGAGCAGTGGACTGAGAGCCTGGAGGCTAAGTAGGCAGCCAAACGTGACTGGACAGGCTCATGCCCCTGAATTCTGAAGGGTTCCCCAGCTTCCCCCGTTGCCAGTTTTTGGATCATAGATAGTGAACCATGAGATTGAATAGGGAAATCAGGAGATGTAGACATGAGGGTCCCTTTACATATGCATTCTTGCTTAGCCAGAATCTGGGCTAGCTGGCTTACCCTGACCAGCTAGGTTCTCTGTACATACGTTGCAGGGGAGCCTGGCTACCTTTCCTCCCATGCTCTGAGAATACTACAGGTGACCTCTAAGCACACACAGACAAACACAGTTAGACAAACAGACAGACAGACAGACACACACACACACACACACACACACACACACATTACTGTCAGGTCTGGTAGTACAGCATATGGTGAAGGCTGGGGCTGTCTGGGGTCTGTGGGCATAAGAGCTACTGCCTTACAATCTCTACAAGCCAGGGTTGATCCGGTCATCAATGAACACAGTGTAGGAGGTTTTTTTATTCTGAGACACTGAAGAGGGAGAGGTTTTTGCCCTGAATCTGGCACTGGAAACTAGCAGCTGCCCTGTGTGTGTTGCCAGACTAGGAAACTTGTGGTGCCTGTGCATGTGGAGAGTCTCCTGGATGACTTCCTTCTCGACCCTTTTTCGATCGGTCCCTTTGGATCTGCATAACTATTGATTTGGAGATTTTACTCCTTTGGACAATTCTTTTCCTGATGCTCAGTTTATCTCCAGGTTTTAGAAATCAATTGTCTTTATGTCATGTCGAATCCATTGTAGAAAATAACTATATCAGTGTCTCTCTCTCTCCCTCTCTCTCTCTCTCTCTCTCTCTCTCTCTCTCTCTATATATATATATATATATATATATATATATATGTAACTTGTAGAGGTCTGAAAATATTTTTAGCTAGAAAACAGCACAGCTCTGTATTAGGGTAGTAAGGTGGATACACCTGGCCCTTCAGAGCCACAGTCATGAGAGACATCTCACAGAGTGATATCATTTATCACTCTACAAATCTCTCTCAGCACAAACTACCACTGCCAAATCATCTACTTCCCTCTTGCTCATTTTGTCCACCGAGTCCTATCCCACAACTGAAAATCAAAGAAGAAATAGACATAGTGCAATTCCCTGCACACAGGACAGGCTGAGTCTGGACCAGGGAGATGCAATACGCCAGCCTGCATCTTGGCTAGAGCATCACTAAGACTACATCCAATTTGGAGAGGCGGGGGAGTGTTTTAATGGCTTTGAAATGTCTTTTCCAAGTGTCTCATGGGGTTTTCAAATCCTTTTGAAACCTGAAGGTCTTTGTTGTATCTAGGGAATATTCTCACATCTGGCCAGAAGGGCCACCCAACTAGGAGCACAGCTATCCCGGGGTCAGGAGGTCTGCCAGCCTGCTAGTTCCTGGAGGGATTCCTGAGTATTTCCTCAGGTCCCAAGGGGTAACAGGTGTTTCCAATTGCCTTTATTAGCAGCATCCAGGCCCTCAGGTGAGGGGCGGGGCTGTGATCTCCACTGGAAGCTCCGAATTCAGCTAATGGAGGCATCTATCTTTTGTCTGTCCATTGCAAGCGCCCGGGATGTTTGTGCTTCCTTCAAGCAGAGAGACTTTGTATGTGACACTCATGCATGCCTACTTCTGGGAATCTCTCTGAGTGTGATGTGTGGACACCAGCTTCCCCTGGATGATAGATAGTGAGGCATGGGATTGAATTGGGAACTCAGGAGATTTAGACATGAGAGTCCCTTTGCATATGCATTCTGGCCTAGCCAGAATCTGGGCTAGCTGGATTGCCCTGACCAGCTAGGTTCTCTGTACATAAGTTGCAGGTGAGGCTGGATATCTTGCCACCCATGCTCTGAGACTAGGAAACTTGTGGTGCCTGTCCATGTGGAGAGTGTCCTGGATGAGTTCCTTTTCGAGCCTTTTTCGATATGTCCTGATGGAGCAGCATATAGCTAATGATTTGATTATTTACTCCTTTGGACAATTCTTTCCCTGATGCACAGTTTCTCTGGAGGTTTTAGTAATCAATTGTCTGAATGTCATATCGAATCCATTGTTGAAAATGAATGCATCATTGAGATGAAGGAGCCTGAGTAGACAGCCAAACCTTACTGGACAGGCTCATGCCCCTGAATTCTGAGGGGTGCCCCCGCTTATCCCGTTGTCAGTTTTTGGATGATAGTGAGGCATGGGATTGAATCAGAAACTCAGGAGAGGGACACATGAGAGTTCATTTGCATTTGCATTCTTGCTTACCCAGAATCTGGGCTAGCTGGCTTGCCCTGTCCCGCTAGGTTCTCTGTACATAAGTTGCAAGTGAGGCTGTCTACCTTGACACCAATGGTCTGAGACTACTATAGGTGAGCTCTGAGCACACACAGACACACGCAGACAGACTGACAGACGCACACTCACACACACATTAATGTCTGGTCTGGTAGTACAGCATATGGTGAAGGATGGGGCTGTATGGGGTCTGTGGGCATGAGAGCTGCTGCCTTAGAATCTCAACATGCCAGGTTTGAACCTGTCATCAATGAACACAGTGTAGGAGGTTTTTGACTTCTGTTCACTTTCCAACTCATCTATTTCTTTTCTCTCCTTCTCTGTCTCTGACTCTCACAGGCTTTCACTCACTCTGTCTGCAGTCAGTAATATTTTACTTATATCCTTATTTTATTGACAGTCCCATATATACAAAGAGAGTTGCCAGAGCACTGCTGAGCTCTGGCTTGTTGTTTTGGTGATTTCACCTAGGCTACTGGAGCCACCGGTTTGTAAGTCTCTCTGACACAAGCCATATTCATATCCATAATAAACATATATATATATATATATATATATATATATATATATATATATATATATATATATGTTATTTTTAGAATTGTCGAGCTATGTAATTGATCTTTATCAGAATTAACACACTTTCCCACTCTTCTATTTCTCTTCTTGCCTCCTCTGTCTCTGACTCTCACAGGCTCTCACTCACTCTGTCAGCACTCATTAATATTTTACTTATACATTATTTTACTGACAGGCCCAGATATACAAAGGGAATCACCAGGACACTGCTGATCTCTGGCTGTATTTTAGGTGATTTCACCTAGGTTTCTGGAGCCTCAGCTTTGTAAGTCTCTCTGGCACAAGCCATACTCTGTCTCCTCATAGCCATGCCAGTATCCCTCAGAGTCTTTAATAAAGATACACTTACATATATGTACATATATATATACATATATATATATATATATCAGTCATTTTTAGAATTGTTTACCTTTTTATCTGATATTAATGCAGAATTACCACATTTATAACAGCCTCCTTATTCATAAACAGTTAGTCACATTGTTGGAGCAGGGAAAAGTGTGTGCGTCTCTGTGGGAGGGTGTGTGTGTGTGTGTGTAAATGTACATAAGTGTGTTTCAGTTATGATTACCGCTGTTGTTTCTGTATTCCTGACGCAGATTCTTAGGAACTGGGTGGTGTATGACAAAGGAAGTTTCCACTGCACACGTGGTTTTTCAAATATGAATGGCACATTGGATATTCTGGACACTGGTGTGCATTCTTACAGGTGGTCCTCAGATGGGTTCTTTCCTTTGCTATTCCCATGCTCTGTGTAATTATCTGTGTAGACTCAAAGAGGAGTGGCATGGGGGAGCTCAGCTGCATTCTGCTGTGTGTCCACAAGGTGGCAGCATAGCCCATAGTTGAGAGTAGTGATTCTGTGAAATGAGGAGACTCTGGAATTTGTGGCCCATGGACAGCAAGGTTGAAATTGACGTAGAGTGCCATAGACATCTGTTCTTTCCTGTGGGGTGGGGATATCCCCCATTTGGCTTTGCAAGTGGAAGGGGTTTCTCTCTTTGTCTGGGATGACTCTACTGGGAGCTTATGAATCCCTGTGCTCAGCTGCATTCTGCTGTGTGTCCACAAGAGGGCAGCACCAGTGAGGAACTAAGGCTCCATGGGGCAAGTGCCATGAGGCACTGGGCTACGAGAGTGGACACAGTGTTTATGGGTGTGCCCCAAGAGCATGGCCAGCCTAGCTCAAGCAGACAGTGTCCTAAGGATGGGTCCAGACAGGAGCTATTGGGTCGTGTTGGCAGAAACAGGGCCTTCAGAGGACGGCAGACAGTCCCCAGGGGCGGGTCTAAGAGAGCGTGCCCTCTGAGCCTGAGGGGAGGGCCCAGTGTGTATTCATAGAGACTGCTGGCCAATTAGAGAAGAAGAACATCACCATAAGGGGCATGGACCAAGAGCTGGCCAATGAGAACAGAGGTGAAGTTGCGAGGGCCGAACTCAGAGAGCAACCTTCTGAAGGAAGCCCGCAAATGGGAGCTCAGAGCTGGGCTTAAAAGGCTGGGCGTGCTTTCAGGAAGTGCGAAGCAGGTTTCAGCCGAGGGAACTGCCTTACAGAAGCTGTCCAGTGCGCATGTGTATAACTCCGTTTGTGCCTGTGGATGTGTGCGTGTGACTGTGAGAGTGTGTGTTTGTGTTAGTTTGTGTGTGTATGTGTGTGGTAGGGAGAGAAAGAGAACAACAGAATCACTGTGGCACAGGAGATTTTGTACAGAACACTTGGCACATTCTGATTTACAGCTCAATATTGACACCATTGTAGCTCTCCTTGGCGCTTGGACTCTATGTTTCTTTTCAGATGTAAGACACTGAAGAGGGAGAGGTTTTGCCCTAAGGCTTGCACAAGGAACTAGCAGCTGCCCTGTGTGTGTTGCCAGACTTGGAAACTTGTGGTGCCTGTCCATGTGGAAAGTCTCCTGGATGAGTTCCTTCTCAAGCCTTTTTCCCTATGTCCCGTTGGAGCTGCATATATCTAATGATTTGGATATTTTACTCCTTTGGACAATTCTTTTTCTGATGCACAGTTTCTCTCCAGGTTTAACAATCAATTGTCTGAATGTCATATTGCATACATTGTAGAAAATGTCTTGCTATCTCTTTCTCTCTCTCTCTCTCTCTCTCTCTCTCTCTATATATATATATATATATATATATATATATATATATATATTTGATGTAGAGGTCTGAAAATATATTTTAGCTAAAGGCCTGCATAGCTCTCGATTCCGGTAGTAATGCAGATATACCTGGTCCTTCAGAGCACAGTCATGAGAGACATCTCACAGAACATTTGTTTACCTCTTGTCACTCTACAAATCTCTCTCAGCACAAACTACAGCTTCCAAATCATGTACTTCCCTCTGGCTCTTTTTGTCCACAGAGTCCTATCCAAAAACTGTAAATCAAGGAAGAAATAGACATAGTGCAGTTCCCTGCACACAGGAGAGGCTGAGGCTGGACCAGGGAGATGAAATATGTCAGCCATCATCTTGTCTGGAACATCACTAAAACTACTTAAAATTTGGAAAGTCAAGGGCAGTTTTGGAGAGTGGGCTGCAGGCCAAGTGTTGCTTATCGAAGTGTGGTACGACCTAGATGTACTAAGTGTAACCTTTCCTCACAACGATAAAATAACAATGCCACTTGTAAGAAGTCTGCATGGGCATGGAGGATATATATATCATTTATAGAAATGTCGACCTATGTAATTGAACTTCATCAGAATTAACACATTTATAACAGCTTCCTTTTTCATTAATTATTGTCCCCCTAGTTGGAGCAGGATTCAATACAATTATAAATAATAGAACCTTCCAGTAGCATTTCTAATAGCATTTCTATCAGCATCCTTATTGTAATTATCACAGTACAGAACTTGCCTCCTATCTCTAGTTTAAGCTTCAGTACATATGATTTTCTTTTCATTCTTCTGAAATCTTAATTTCCCTGGACTCTGAAGTGTCTCTGAATTTTTGAAGCAGCCCTCTGTTTCTCAGCAGATGGTTTCCATTTTCTGCTGTAATAAGGTCTTCTTGTGCTTTTTGTTTTTATTTTTTAATTTTTTTCAAATCCTCCTAGATCATCCCCATTTATTTGCATTTTTATGTATTTATTTAGTCTTATATTACATGAGGTGTCATTTCTTCTGCTTGATAGATTTTTCTCTTATAATTGAAGGGAAGTTTACACTCACAATACATTTCGTGTCGTAAATACTACACACAAATGGTGAATGCTGGGGTGGTCTGGGATCTGTGGACGTGAGACTGCTGCCTTAAAATCTCTACAACCCAGTTTTGAACCTGTCATGTATGAACACAGTGTGGGAGGTGTTTGACTTCTGGTCTCTTTCCCACTCTTCTATTTCTCTTCTTTTCTTCTCTGTCTCTGACTCTCACAGGCTCTCACTCAATATGTCTGTACTCATTAATATTTTACTTATATACTTATTTTACTTGCATGCCCTGATATACAAAGAGAGTCACCAAGGCACTGCAGAGCTTTGGCTTGTTTTGTTGGCAATTTCACCTAGGTTTCTGGAGGCTCACCTTTGTAAGTCTCTCTGGCACAAGTCATGCTATGTCTCTGCATAGCCATGCAAGTATCCCTCAGAGTCTATAATAAAGATAGACTTACATATATGTACATATATATACATATATATATATATATATATATATATATATATATATATCAGTCATTTTTAGAATTGTTGACCTTATTATTTGATCTTAATGCAGAATTACCACATTTATAACAGCCTACTTATTCTTAAATAATTGGTCACATAGTTGGAGTAGGATTCACTACAATTATAAATTATAAGCCTTCCAGGAGCATTTCCAATAGCCTTTCTATCAATATCCTCATTGTAATTATCATAGCACAGAACTTGCCTCCATTTTCTTGTGTAAGCTTCAATACATGTGCCTTTCTTTTCATTCTCGGGAATTCTTAATTTGCCTGGACCCTGAAGTGTCAGCGAAGTTTTGAAGCAGCCCTCTGTTTCTCAGCAGACATTTTCGATATTTCTGCTGTAATCAGGTCTTCCTGTGGTTTTGTTTTTTTAAATCCTCCTAGATCATCCCCATTTCTTTTCATATTTATTTATTTATTTATTTATTTAGTCCAATATCACATGAGGGGTCTTTTCTTCTGCTTGATAAATTTTCTCTTATAATTGAAGGGAATATTTGACACACAATACATTTCCTTTTGCAGATACTACACACTACTAGAACTACTACTGCACTGTTTTTGACAATGACATCAAAAGCACAATGGATTATTATTGCATGGCTCTTAAGAATGTTCCCTATTTAACATACAATGTTTTTAAACTCACAAATATTTATTCTGTTCTTTCTTGGGGGATGAATGGTTTACATTCAACAGTTAAATGTAATAGTGGGCAGGGGGTCATTTTTCCTACTTTCCCTGTATTTATGTACATCATTTTTAACTTTCTTATTGAGGAGAAGGAAACAGTCATAAATTGAGAGGAGGGCCCAAGCAGGAAATGAGACAGAGAGCCAGCTTCAGTTCTGATTTGCCACTAGCCCAGCTTTTCCCTAGCTGGGTAAGTGTTGACCAGGGGCTCAAAACGGGGTCCTGGGCTTCCACATAGTTCCCTGGCATCTCCACCAGTTGTGCCTCCAACCCATGCTCCCTTCATTGTCCATGTAACTATCGATCTGCTCTAGGCACTTCTCACCTTCAAATGCCAGAAACTTAACACTTCTCCCTTCCACCCATGAAACTTATACATTTTACTTGAGTGTTCTTTTCCTGATACACAGTTTCTCTCCACGTTTTAGCAATCAATTGTCTGAATGTCATATCGCATCCATTGTAGAAAATGACTACATCAGTGTCTTGCTCTTTATCTCTCTCTCTCTCTCTCTCTCTCTCTCTCTATATATATATATATATATATATATATATATATATATGACATGTAGAAGTCTGAAAATATATTTTAGCTAGAGACCTGCACAACTCTGGATTAGGGTAGTAATGCGCATACATCTGGTCCTTCTGATCCACAGTCATGAGAGACATCTCACAGAGCCATTCGTTTACCTCTTGTCACTCTACAAATCTCTCTCAGCACTAACGACAGCTGCCAAATCATCTACTTCCCTCTTGCTCTTTTTGTCCACGAAGTCCTATCCCAAAACTGTACTGGGTCTTCTTGGTGTTGAAATTTTCCTTTCTTTGCCCTTTTGATTACTTAGTCTCATGCATATGGCGTAGTACAGAGGGGGAAACACAGCTCTTTCTGGTCTTGTAATCTGCTACCCTGAGCAGTGGACTGAGATTCAGGAGGCTTGATAAGGCAGCCAAACGTGACTGGACAGGCTCCTTACCCTGAATTCCGAGTGGTGTTCAGCCTAGGGCCCTGCCTTGCAGAAACTGTCCAGTGAGTATGTGTATAACTCCGTTTGTTTCTGTGCCTCTGTGGATGTGTGCGTGTCTGTGATTGTGAGAGTGTGTGTTTGTGTGTGGGTGTGTGTGTGAGGGAGGGAGAGACAGAGAGAACAACAGAATCACTGTGGCACAGGTGATTTTGTTGAAAACACTTGGCACATTCTGATTTACAGCTCAATATTGAGACCATTGCAGCTCTCTTTGTTCCTTGGTCAATTTTCTTATTTTCATGTAAAGACACTGAAGAGGGAGAGGTTTTTGCCCTGAGGCTTGCACAAGGAACTAGCAGCTGCCCTTTTTGTGTTGCCAGACTAGGAAACTTGTGGTGCCTGTCCATGTGGAGAGACTCCTGGATGAGTTCCTTCTCGAGACTTTTTCGCTCCCTCACTTTGGAGCTGCATATAGCTAATGATTTGGAGATTTTACTCCTTTGGACAATTCTTTTCCTGATTCACAGTTTCTCTCCAGGTTTCAGCAATCAGTTGTCTGAATGTCATATCGAATCCATTGTAGAAAATGACTACATCAGTGTCTTGCGCTATCTCTCTCTCTCTCTCTCTCTCTCTCTCTCTCTCTATATATATATATATATATATATATATATATATATATATATATATATATAACATGTAGAGGTCTGAAAATATATTTTAGCTAGAGACCTGCACAGCATTGGATTAGGGTAGTAATGAGGATACACCTGGCCCTTCTGAGCCAGAGTCATGAGATACATCTCACAGAGACATTGTTTAACTCTTGTCACTCTACAAATCTCTCTCAGCACAAACTACAGCTGCCAAATAATCTACTTCCTTCTTGCTCTTTTTGTCCACCGAGTCCTATCCCAAAACTGTAGATCAAAAAAGAAATAGACATAGTGCAGTTCCCTGCACACAGGTCAGGCTGAGGCTGGACGGGGGAGATGAAATACGCCAGCTTGCATCTTGGCTGGAGCATCACTAAAACTATTTAAAATTTGGAGAGGCAAGGGCAGTTTTGGAGAGTGGGCTGCAGGCCAAATGTTGCTTCTTGGAGTGGCTAAATGCAGCCCTCCTCAATTTCCTGCACACCATCCTTGTTGTTATTCCATGAGAGCCCAGGTCAAGAGAAGTGAAACTCTACCACCTTGGCAACACATTGTGCTTTCCCTCTATTGGGCCGAATGTAAAGGAACTGTGGTACTTATGGCAACAGCAGTGTGCAGATTTTCCATGCAAAACGGAAGTTTCCAGGGTCCTGAAAGAGGGTGTTTTGATGGCTGTGAAATGTCTTTTCCAAGTGCATCCTAGGATTTCAAATCCTTTTGAAACCTGAAGTTCATTCTTGTATCTAGAAAATATTCTCACCTCTGGCCCGAAGGCCCTCCCAACTAGTAGCACAGCTATTCCGGTGTCAGGAGGTCTGCCAGCCTGCTAGCTCCTGGAGTGTTTCCTGAGTATGTCCTCAGGCCCGAAGTGGTAACAGGTGTTTCCAATTGCCTTTATTAGCACCCAGGCCCTCAGGTAGGGGCGGGGCTGTGATCACCACTGGAAGCTCTGAATTCAGCCAATGGAGGCATCCATCTTCCTTTTTTCTCTCCATAGCAAGGGCATAGGGAGTTTGTGCTTCCTGCAAGCAGAGTGACTTTGTATGGGACACTCATGCATGCCTACTTCTGGGAATCTCTCTGAGTGTGATGTGTGGACACCAGGAAACCATGATCAGGGATTTTGAGGCCACAGGAGCAATTGCCTTAACTAGACCCAAAGGGTAGGTTGAGAGGCAGGGTTCATCCACTATTGTTTGGTCAAATACAGTTCCCATCTATGTTGAAACACAGCACTTTCTGGGTTCATTCTGGGCTTGTAATCTCCTGCCCTGAGCAGTGGACTGAGAGTCTGGAGGCAGAGTAGCCATTCAAACGTGACTGGACAGGCTCCTGCCTCTGAATTCTAACAGGTGCCCCAGCTTACCATATTGGCTTTGTTTGGATGATAGTGAGGCATGAGATTGAATAGGGAACTTAGGAGAGGGAGACATGAGAGTCACTTTGCATGTGCATTCTTGCTTAGCCAGAATCTGGGCTAGCTGGCTAACCCTGACCAGCTAGGTTCTCTGTACATAAGTTGCAGGTGAGGCTGGCTACCTTCCCACCCATGCTCTGAGACTACTATAGGTGAGCTCTGAGCACACACAGACACAGAAAGAGAGACAATCACACACACACACACACACACACATCTGGCAGGTCTGGTAGTACAGCATATGGAGAAGGCTGGGGCTGTCTGGGGTCTGTGGGCATGAGAGCTGCTGCCTTACAATCTCTTCAAGCCAGCTTTGAACCTGTCATCAATGAACACAGTGCAGGAGGTTTTAGAAATCTCATCTCTTTCCAGAAGAAGTGGCTGGTGGGCGGGCCTTCCAGAGGCTGCCCAATGAGCATGCTGCAGGGCTGTGTGGGTTTTGCTCAATGTTGTTGGCCAATCACTGACTATGGTCCTTGACACTCCTGGGCGTGTCCTAGCACACTGGCCAATGATATTGCTGGCAGGGTTTCTGGGAGTGGCCTAGGCCTCTGGAATATCAGAGCATGGCTGGTGCCCTGTCTGCAGTCCTTCTGAAGTAAGCCTGACAATGGGAGCTCAGAACTGGCCTTAAAAGGCTGGGCGTGCTTCCAGGAAGTGCGAAGCAGGGTTCACCCAGGGCCCTGCCTTGCAGAAGCTATCCAGTGTGCATGTGTATAACTCCTTTTGTGCCTGTGCCTCTGTGGATGTGTGCGTGAGTGTAACTGTGAGAGTGTATGTTTGTGTGTGTTTGTGTGTGTGTGAGGGAGGGAGAGAATGACAGAAAAACAGAATCACTGTGACACAGGTGATATTGTGCAAAACACTTGGCACATTCTGATTTACAGGTCATTATTGACACCATCGTAGCTCTCCTTGGCCCTTGGAAACTTTTCTTATTTTCAGATGTAAAGACACTGAAGAGGGAGAGGTTTTTGCCCTGAGGCTTGCACTGGGAGCTAGCAGCTGCCCTGTGTGTGTTGCCAGACTAGGAAACTTTTGGTTCCTGTCCATGTGGAGATTGTCCTAGATGAGTTCCTTCTCGAGCCTTTTTAGCTAGGTCCCATTGCAGCTGCATATAGCTAATGATTTGGAGATTTTACTCCTTTGGACAATTCTTTTCCTGATGCACAGATTCTCTCGAGGTTTTAGCAATCAATTGTCTGAATGTCATATCGCATCCAGAGTAGAAAATGACTACATTAGTCTCTTGCTGTCTCTCTCTCTCTATCTCTCTCTCTCTCTCTCTCTCTATATATATATATATATATATACATATATATGTATATATAACATGTAGAGGTCTGAAAATATATTTTATCTTGACACCTGCACAGCTCTGGATTCGGGTAGTATTACGGACACATCTGGCCCTTCTGAGCCACAGTCATGAGAGACATCTCACAGAGCCATTCGTTTACCACTTGTCACTCTACAAATCTCTCTCAGCACAAACTACAGCTGCTAAATCATCTACTTCCGTTTGCTCTTTTTGTCCACCGAGTCCTATAACAAAACTGTAAATAAAAGAAGAAATAGACATAGTGAGGTTCCCTGCACACAGGACAGGCTGAGGCTGGACCAGGGAGATAAAATACATCAGCCTGCATTTGGATGGTGCATCATTAAAACTATTTCCAATTTGGAGAGGCAAGGGCCATTTTGGAGAGTGGGCTGCAGGCCAAGTGTTGCTTCTCAGAGTGGGCTAAGACATAGATGTTCTAAGTGTAACCTTTCCACACAAACATAAAATAACAATGCCACTGGTAAGAAGTATGCATGGGCATGGAATGTTTGTCTTCAGTGCTCTGGCACTGATCAAAATAGGGCCAGGATTTATGTCCATTTAAGTCACTGTCATTCTGTCTCTCTGACTGTCTCTACATGCCTTCTTCCCCGGACCCTTTGTGGAATTCAATGCATGCATTGTGAACTCGGTATTCCTGGTGTTGAAATTTTTGTTTCTTTGCCCTTTGGATTAGTCTCGTGCATATGGCGTAGTACAGAGGGGAACTGAGGAGACAGCATTCCTGCTGCAGGTAACAGGCATTTGTCCATCTTCAGCTGCAGCTGTCCAGGCCCTCTGTGCTTGACTCCCATTCTCCAGGGCCCTAAGGCGGACACTCTACCTAAATGCAGCCCTCCTCAATTTCCTGCACCACATCCTTGTCCTTATTCCATGAGAGCCCAGGTGAAGAGAAGTGAAACTCTACCACCCTGGCACACATTGTGCTTTCCCTCTATAGGGCCGAATTTAAAGGATCTGTGGTACTAATGGCCACAGCAGTGTCCAGATTTTCCATGCAAAACGGTAGCTTCCAGGGTTCAGAAAGAGGGTGTTTTGATGGCTGTGAAATGTCTTTTCTAAGTGCCTCCTGGGGTTTCAAATCCTTTTGAAACCTGAAGTTCCTTCTTCTCTCTAGGGGATATTCTCAACTCTGGCCCAAAGTCCCTCCCAACTAGGAGGACAGCTATCCCGGTGTCAGGAGGTCTGCCAGCCTGCTAGCTCCAGGAGGGATTCCTGAGTATGTCTTCAGGCCCCAAATGGTAACAGGTGTTTCCAATTGCCTTTATTAGCAGTAGAAAGGCCCTCTGGTGAGGGGCGGGCTTTAATCTACACTGGAAGCTCCTAATTCAGCTAATGGAGGCATTCATCTTCCTTTTGTCTCTCCATAGCAATGGCCCAGGGAATTTGTGCATCCTGCAAGCAGAGCGACTTTGTATGGGAGACTCATACATGCCTACTTCTGGGAATCTCTCTGAGTGTGATGTGTGGACAGGAGGACACCATGATCAGGGACTGTGAGGCCACAGGAGCAATTGCCTTAGCCGGACACAAAGGGTAGGTGTGATGTTTCGGGTTCATCCACTATTGTTTGGTCAAACGCAGTTCCCATCTATGTTGAAACACAGCTCTTTCTGGGTTCATTCTGGGCTTGTAATCTGTTGCCCTGAGCAGTGGACTGAGAGTCTGGAGGCTGAGTAGGCAGCGAAACGTGAGTGGACAGGCTCCTGCACAGGCTCTTGCCCCTGAATTCTGAGGGGTGCCACAGCTTACCCCATTGGCAGTGTTTGGATAATAGTGAGGCATGGGATTGAATAGGGAACTCAGGAGAGGGAGACATGAGAGTCCCTTTGCATGTGCATTCTTGCTTAGCCAGAATCTGGGCTAGCTGGCTTGCCCTGACCAGGTAGGTTCTCTGTACATAAGTCGCAGGTGAGGCTGGCTACCTTCCCACGCATAATCTGAGACTACTATAGGTGAGCTATGAGCACACACAGACTCAGACAGACAGAGACACACACACACATACACATTACTGTCAGGTCTGTTAGTACAGCATATGGTGAATGCTGGGGCTGTCTGGGGTCTGTGGGCATGAGAGCTGATGCCTTACAATCTCTACAAGCTAGCTTTGAACCTGTCATCAATGAACACAGTGTAGGAGGTTTTTGAATTCTCATCTTTCCTCACAAACATAAAATAACAATGTCACTTGTAAGAAGTATGCATGGGCATGGAGGGTTTGTCTTCAGTGCTCTGACATGATCAACACAGGGCCAGAATTCCAGTCCTTTTCTGTCACTGTAATTCTGTCTCCCTGACTGTCTCTAGGTGCCTTCTTAGCTGGGCCCTTATTGGAAGTCAGTGCATGCATTTTGATCTCTGACTTCCTGGTGTGGAAATTTTCCTTTCTTTGCCCTTTGGATTACTTAGTCTCATGCATATGGTGTAGTACAGTGGGGAGCTGAGAATAAAGTGTTCCTGCTGCAGGTAACAGGCATATGTCCATCTCCAGCTGCAGCTGTCCAGGCACTCTGTGCTTGACTCTTATTCTCCAGGGCCCTGTGGCTGATACTGAGCCTAAATGCAGCCTCCTCATTTTCCTGCACAGCATTTTTGTCCTTATTCCATGAGAGCCCTGGTCAAGAGAAGTGAAACTCTACCACCATGGCACACACATTGTGCTTTCCCTCTATTGGGCCGAATGTAAAGTTTCTGTGGTACTGATGGCCACTCCAGTGTCCAGATTTTCCACACAAAACGGAAGCTCCAGGGTTCAGAATGAGGGTGTTTTGATGGCTGTGAAATGTATTTTCCAAGTGCCTCCAGGGGTTTCAAAACCTTTTGAAACCTGAATTTCTTTCTTGTATCTAGAAAATATTCTCACGTCTGGCCCGAAGGCCCTCCCAACTAGGAGCACAGCTATCCCGGGTTCAGGAGGTCTGCCAGCCTGCTAGCTCCTGGAGGGATTCCTGAGTATGTCCTCAGGCCCCAAGTGGTAGCAGGTGTTTCCAATTGCCTTTATTAGCAGCCAGGCCCTCAGGTGAGGGGATGGGCTGTGATCTCCACTGGAATATCCTAATTCAGCCAATGGTGGCATATATCTTCCTTTTGTCTCTCCATAGCAAGGGCCTGGAGAGTTTGTGCTTCCTGCAAGCAGAGCGACTTTGTATGGGACACTCATGCATGCCTACTTCTGGGAATCTCTCTGAGTGTGATGTTTGGACACCAGGACACCATGATCAGGGATTGTGAGGCCACAGGAGCAATTGCCTTAGCCGGACCCAAAGGGGAGGTGTAAGAGGCTGGGTTCATCTACTATTGTTTGGTCAAACACAGTTCCCAACTATGTTGACACACAGCTCCTTCTTGGTTCTTTCTGGGCTTGTAATCTGTTGTCCACTGAGAAGTGGAATGGGAGCCTGGAGGCTGAGTATGCAGCCAAACATGATTGGACAGGGTCCTGCCACTGAATTCTGAGGGGTGCCCCAGCTTCCACCATTGGCAGTGTTTGGATGATAGTGAGGCATGAGATTGAATTGGATCTCAGGAGAGCAAGACATGAGAGTCCCTCTGCATATGCATTCTTGCTGAGCCAGAATCTGGGGTATCTCGCTTTCCCTAACTAGCTAGGTTCTCTGTACATAAGTTGCAGGTGAGGCTGACTATCTTGCCACCCATGATCTGAGCCGGAGTTCTGAGCACACACAGACACACACAGACAGACAGACACACACACACATTACTGTCAGGTCTGGTAGTACAGCAAATGGTTAAGACTGGGGCTGTCTGGGGTCTGTGGGCATGTGACCTGCTGCCTTACAATCTCTAAAGCCACGTTTGAACCTGTCATCAATGAACACAGTGTAGGAGGTTTTTGAATTCTGGTCTCTTTCCAACTCATCTATTTCTCTTCTCGCCTTCTCTGTCTCTAACTCTCACATGCTCTCACACACTCTGTCTTCAATCATTAATATTTTACTTATATTCTTATTTTTCTGACAGACCCAGATATACAAAGAGAGTTACCAGAGCACTGCTGAGCTCTGGCTTGTTTTGTTGGTGATATCAAGTCTAAGTTTCTAAGTCTCTCTGACACAAGCAAAATTCTGTCTCCTCATATCCATGGCAGTATCTCTCAGACATTATAATAAACATATACATGCATATATGTATATATATATATATATATATATATACATATATATATATATATATATATCTGTCAATTTTAGAATTCTCTCTCTCTTTCTCTCTCTCTCTCTCTCTCTCTCTATATATATATATATATATATAACTTGTAAAGGTCTGAAAATATTTTTAGCTAGAGAACAGCACAGCTCTGTATTAGGGTAGTAAGGTGGATACACCTGGCCCTTCTGAGCCACAGTCTTGAGAGACATCTCACAGAGCCATTCCTATACCTCTTATCAGTCTACAAATCTCTCTCAGCACAAACTACTGCTGCCAAATGATCTACTTCCCTCTTGCTCTTTTTCTCCACCGAGTCCTATCCCAAAACTGTAAATCAAATAAGAAATAGACATAATGCAGTTCCCTGCACATAGGACTGTCTGAGGCTGGACCAGGGAGATGCAATACGACAGCCTGCATATTGGCTGGAGCATCACTAAGACTACTTCCCATTTGGAGAGGCGAGGGCAGTTTTGCAGAGTGGGCTGCAGGCCAAGTGTTGCTGCTCAGAGTGGGCTAAGACCTAGATGATCTAAGTGTAACATTTCCTCACAAACATAAAATAACAATGCCACTTGTAAGAAGTATGAATGGGCATGGAGGATTTCTCTTCAATGCTCTAGCACTGATCAACACAGGTCCTGAATTTCTGTACTTTTCTGTCACTGTCATTCTGTCTCTCTGACTGTCTCTATGTGCCTTCTTCACTGGGCCCTTACTGGAAGTCAGTGCTTGCATTGTTAACTCGGTCTTCCTGGTGTTGAAATTTTCCACTCTTGGCCCTTTGGATTATTTAGTCTTGTGCATATGGCGCAGTACAGTGGGGAACTGAGGAGGCAGCGATCCTAATACAGGTAACAGGCATATGTCCATCTCCAGCTGCAGCTGACCAGGCCCTCTGTGTTTGACTCCCATTCTCCAGGGCCCTGAGGCTGACACTCAGCCTAAATGCAGCCCTCCAAAATTTCCTGCACTGCATTCTCGTCCTTATTTCATGAGAGCCCAGGTCAAGAGAAGTGAAAATCTACCACCCTGGCACAAACATTGTGCTTTCCCTCTATTAAGCCGAATATAAAGCATCTTTGGTACTGATGGCCACATCAGTGTTCAGATTTTCCACGCAAAACGGAAGCTTCCAGAGTTCTGAAAGAGTGTGTTTTGATGTCTGTGAAATGTCTTTTCCAAGTGCCTCATGGGGTTTTCAAATCCTTTTGAAACCTGAAGTTCTTTCTTGTATGTAGGGAATATTCTCACTTCTGGCCAGAAGGCCTTCCCAACTAGGAGCACACCTATCTCGGGGTCAGGAGGTGTGCCAGCCTGCTATCTCCTGGAGGGATTCCTGAGTATGACCTCAGGGCCCAAGTGGTAACAGCTGTTTCCAATTGCCTTTATTAGCATCAGCCAGGCACTCAGGAGAGTGGTGGGGCTTGTGAGGCCACAGGAGCAATTGCCTTAGCCAGACCCAAAGGGGGGGTGTAAGTGGCCAGGTTCATCCACTATTGTTTGGTCAAACATAGTTCCCATCTATGTTGGAACTCTATCTGAGTTCGTTCTGGGCTTGTAATCTGCTACCCTGTGTAGTGGACTGGGAGGCTGGAGGCTGAGTATGCAGCCAAACGTGACTGGGCAGGGTTTTGCCCCTAAATTCTGAGGGGTGTTCCAGCTTACCCCATTGGCACAGTGAGCATGATAGTGAGGCGTGAGATTGAATCCGGAACTCAGGAGAGCGAGACATGAGAGTCCCTTTGCATATGCATTCTTGCTGAGCCAGAATCTTGGCTTGCTGGCTTTCCCTGACCAGCTAGGTTCTCTCTACATAAGTTGCAGGTTAGGCTGGCTACCTTGCCACCCATGCTCTGAGACTACTATAGGTGAGTTTGAGCACACACTGACACACACTGACCGACGGACAGACACACACACACATTACTGTCAGGTCTGATAGTACAGCATATGTTGAAGGCTGGGGCTGTCTGGGATCTGTGGGCATGAGAGCTGTTGCCCTACAATCTCTACAAGCCAGGTTTGAACCTGTCTTCAATGAACACAGTGTATGAGGTTTTTGAATTCTGGTCTCTTTCCAACTCATCTATTCCTCTTCTCACCTTCTCTGTCTCTAACTCTTACATGCTCTCACACACTTTGTCTTCTCTCATTAATATTTTACTTATATATGAATTTTAATGACAGGCCCATATATACAAAGAGAGTTACCAGAGCACTGCTGAGCTCTGGCTTGTTGTGTTGGCTATTTCACCTATGCTACGGAGCCTCAGTTTGTAAGTCTTTCTGACACAAGCCATATTCTATCTCCTCATTTCCCTGCCAGTATCACTCAGAGTTTATGTTAAAGATATACATACATATATAAATATATATACATATATATATATATATCTGTCATTTTTAGAATTGTTGACATATGTATTTGACCTTTATTCAGAAATACCACATTTATAACAGCCTTTTTTTCAGAAATAATTGGCCATATAGTAGGAGCATCATTCAATACAAAAAGAAATAATAGAACCTTCCAGTAGCATTTCTAATCGTGTTACTATCAGCATCCTTATTGTAATTATAATAGCCCAGAGCTTCCCTTCTTTTTCTAGTGTAAGCCTCAATACGTATGTGTTTGTTTTCTTTTTATGGAAATCTTAATTTCCCTCTTTCCTGAAGTGTTAGCGAATTTTTGAAGCAGCCCTCTGTTTCTCAACAGATGGTTTCTATGTTTCTACTGTAATCAGGTCTTCTTGTGGTTTTTGTTTTCATTTTTTTTATTTTTTCAAGTCCTCCTAGATCATCCCCATTTATTTGCATATTTATTTATTTGGTCAGGTATCACATGAGGGGTCATTTCTTCTGCTTGATAGATTTTCTCTTATAATTGAAGGGGACTTTTGACGCACAATACATTTCCTGGGGATAATACTACACAATATGGTGAAGACATGGTTTGTCTGGCGTCTGTGGGCATTAGAGCTGCTGCCTTACAATCTCTACAACCCAGTTTTGAACCTGTCATGAATGAACACAGTCTAGGGGGGTTTTGTGTTCTGGTCGATTTCCAACTCTTCTATTTCTCTTCTTGCCATCTCTGTCTCTGACTCTCACTGCCTCTCAATCACTCTGTCTGCACTCAGTAATATTTTACTTATATCCTTATTTTATTGACAGGCCCAGATATACAAAGAGAGTTGCCAGAGCACTGCTGATCTCTGGCTTGTTTTGTTGGTGATTTCACCTAGGCTAATGGAGCCTCAGCTTTGTAAGTCTCTCTTTCACAAGCCATATTCTGTCTCCTCATATCCATGGCAGTATGTCTCAGACTTTATAATAAAGATATAAATCCATATACATATATATATACACATATATAAATATACATATATATATATGTGTCACTTTTGGAATTGTCAACCTATGTAATTGATCTTAATCAGAATTAACACATTTATAACAGCTTCCTTTTTCATTAATAACTGGCCACATAGTTGAAGCAGGATACAATACATAAATAATAGAACTTTCCAGTAGCATTTCTAATAGAATTTCTATCAGCATCCTTATTGTAAATATTATAGTACAGAACTTGCCTCCTTTCTCTAGTGTAAGCTTCAGTACATATGAGTTCAGTTGGCATATATCCAACTGCAGCTTCAGCTGTCCAGACCCTCTGTGCTTGACTCCCATTTCCAGGGCCCTGTGGCTGACACTCAGCCTAAATGCAGCCCTCCTCAATTTCCTGCACCACATACTTGTACTTATTCCATGAGAGCCCAGGTTAAGAGAAGTGAAACTCTACCACCCTGGCACACACATTGT